>NC_051156.1:182578027-182676115 GCF_013339745.2 Dermacentor silvarum
AACAACACACAAGGCGTCTATGTGCCGCCATAAGGCACGGTGGTTACATATCTGAGCGTGTCCCTTGCAGTAAGCTATATACTATATACTGCATAATAAAGAACGCAGCAATACTCCAGAATTCTCGTCTCTGAAACGACTGGCTGGCTGAAACGAACTCGAAGGTCAAGTGCTTAGAGGATCGATGCTTTATTTAGTGTGCTATGCTGCTCGTGTGAGTGCTCGTGTGTGTTTTGTGGGTGCTTATGCGCATCGGTTTTCCGTTTGTCATCCTGGTTCATCTGAAGGACACTGCATGGTTAGTGTGACTCTAGGCAAACCTCTCAGCTTTTTAATTAAAGAGATTATCTCTCTCTCTTTCTCTACCCTAAACTTCTGCTCATCAATAAAGTTCCACGGCACCATGAAATATTAGCGCTGCGCTACCAAATGACGGTCTCTATTAAGAAAGATGGGATCCACGGCATCTCCTGGTGTTCGCAGCGGCACCGTGACCGTAACGGCATATCATGCTCAAGGCGGTTGTTGGATAACTTCGTCGCGTGCACGGTCTCGTGAGCTGGTGGGCAGGAATTTGTCATTTATAAGTAGCTAAGAAGACTTAAGACAAATGATACGTAACGACAATACAAACAAACAAACGCAAAACAAACAACAAAACAAACAACAACAAAACAACAAACAAACAAACAAACAAACAAACAAACAAACAAACAAACAAAAAACAAACAAGGAGTACTTCTCGCACACGTGAGCTTGTTCACAAATGATCGTACGTATTCATAGACGTGAGAAAGGTTCCCATATGTGCAGGCCAACCGGCTTGGTTTTAAAATATATTTAAGTTTCTAGCTTTTTTTTACTCATAACTATTTTGTTACGGTCGGTGGATCGTTTTCCCACTGCGCGATGACCATCCCCGACCACAGATGTTTTCATCAAAACAACAGAACTTTTCTCTCTCTCTCTCTCTCTCTCTCTCTGTCTCAGGTTTTTTATTTTTTTTTCCGGTTGTTCCCGACAAAGGACAGCTCGCTATGCCGCCCAGTGGTAACAATCAGGCGCAATACACTGTAAGCTATAGCTAGCCAGTCTGAGCATCTCCTTTCTACGGCAAAATGTGTATTCGATTCACATTGCAGTTCGTGAAGTATGCGTATAGTTCGCGCCAGTTCAGTGCAAGTTCTTGCTTGTGCAGAACAGCCACGGCATCATTTGCGCGCGAGCTCTGCACTACTTTTTTGACGAGTGCAGGGAATGCCTGCGACACGGTCCTGCATAAAGCTGCACTGTGTATACAAAACGAATGGGAGCGTGCAGATGCGCCACCACGTTGAACTGGTGGTGAAACGAATAGTGAATGAAGCAGCTTCCGAATTAGTTCAGCAAGTGCACGCGAGTAAGGATAGCGATTTTGGTCGTGAGTTAGTCGACGTTCATGGCTTAACGTTTCGGAGCAAAGCACCGAGTGCGGCAAGAAAATGGTTGTGGTTAGCGAAGAGACGTACAAACGCCGCACTTCGCCGCTTTGCGGCGAATGGGCCTAAAAGGCTGGGGAACCACGTCTCCAGCAACCCAGACGAGGCCATGACGTCTCCACGGCTGCCGTATCGGGAGCCAGGAACAACGCTTAACTATACTACCGAGATAAAAAAAAAAAGCGCAAGAAATCCCTCAAACACGCTTGCCACATCATTTTGTAGGTTAGCTTTTTTCCATTGGTTTCTCTCTCTCTCTCTCTCTCTAACACACACACACACACACACACACACACACACACAAACCACACACACACACAACACACACAACACAACACACACACAACACACACACACACACACACCACACACACACACACACACACACACACACACACACACACACACACACACACACACCACACACACACACACACACACACACACACACACACACCATACGTGACCACGCTACAAGTGTCGCAGCACTTTGAATGTACTATATATGCGCAATGCACAGTGTCAAACAACAGCAGGTGGGCGCCAGTCGGACCGAAAGAGCTGATTGCAAGCAGCCACGAATTCCGTCGCGTGGAATGCGCCACACATTAGCGCACATGCAACCGCCTTCGCCCTAATGCCTCGGCAACGCGACTTTCGCAACGCAGGCGACGGACCACCTGCGCGCGCTCCAATGTGTCACCGTCCCATGCGAACCATGCACCGTCCTTGGATGACTGAGAATCACGGCTGTTGACAACGGTGGCGCCGCGACGTAGAGATAAAGGCTTTCGAAACTCTGGATTATCATTAGGTGGTCATTAAAGGCGACCCAGACCGCATTTTGCAACGATTCATTTAAGTTTGAACTCTTTTTACCATCGTCGAATCGGACACGGCCGCCGTTCTCGGATGGCCATCGCGGTCACTCGACGCCGTGGCCGCGCGATCTGATGCCCGCGCGCACTCGGGCTTTCGCACCACAACGCCAAAGCCACTACACACGCCACCACAGCGTGTGGCTCATACTGAACAGGAAGCCTCAAAAGGACGGCGCGGAGGCCTCGCCGGCATGCTTCAATGAATGGGGGCCCCCCCCATGGTACGAACAATATATAGGACACGAATTGAAAACGATACAATCGTTTGTTCGTTCCACTTTCATTTTAGAAAGAACCAAATCAAATGAAAACATGTCGCTTATTTAGTGCTTGTGGTCGGTAGCGCTTTTAATGCGTTAGCATTAGGAGTGTCAAAGCGGATATAATATATATATATTATATATATATATATATTATATATATATATATATCGTGTCACCGTCGGTTGCACTTCGCTCCTCGAAAAGTAGGAGTGTGTCGAATGAGCTACTGAAGAACACTTCGCAATTTGGCGAACGCGGTTTAAATCATGGATCCGGGACCTCAAAGGGGTGCGTACGTAATATTAACGAATTCATATTAACAAAATCAGTAACCGGTTTTCACAGCATAACCACTGTTATCAATTTGTTGTTTACCTTCGCTCTTTGTGCGCCATCGCGGCTTTTACCATTTCGAGCGAGTAACGTTCGGGACGTGCTCGTCGCCGCGAACGACTGCGCGCTTCTTACACTGGTGTGCCGTTTTGCGCAGTAATGTTTTAAAGCTTCGCTTACATCGATTCAGACAGTGAGTGGCATCTGTTGTCCGTCAATTTATTTTAACGCATGTTCTTGCCGTGCTAGAGACTAAGATGGCGGCCAGGTTGATGTAATTGACAGTATATAGAGCATGTACCAGCTAAGCCGGGCAAGCTAATGAAACAAACAAAAAAAACGAGAAAACAAGATAGGACGATGAGACAAATAACACGAGATATCAAAACACGAACGACTGTTTTAGCTCATAAAAAAAAAAAAATAAAAAAACGCAGAAGCCGCGTGAGCACGGCGCCTTCGCAGATCGCGATACAGCTGAACTCTATAAGCCGTAGGCAGATGATGGCGTGAGATCGACTGATGCTAAACATATTTTGCGTTCACGACAGCTAAAAAGCAGAGTTCGTAGTTAATATTACTGTAAATAACTAAAAATAATAACTTAGTACTATCTGTCATAAAGTAAAAGTAGTGATTTCAGCCTCTGCAGCGATTCGCTGGAACTTAAGAGCTTCCTGGGCCAACCAAAAAGTGTTCTGTGCAAGGATGACGTCGCTGTTGTTGATGCCAAGGGCCGACCATCATGGCGGCACGGTCATTTTGTTACGACGGGTTGTGCAAAAAAGGATTGCCGCAGTCGAATGTGAAAATGTATACACAAATAAAACTGCAAATAAAGATGGCTATATTTGGCTACGAAATTTGTTGCACTTTTTTTTTGTCTTTGGCTACATTTGGGCTACAAATTATCTAGCTTTTGGCTACGTCGCCTCGTCGGACCTGGCAGCACTGATCGCAGATCGCTCTGAGCGGTGTGCGTTCCGTGCCGTTTATTTGTTTCATATCAACGATGCGATAACATTAAATTGGTGGTTGGCACAATGACCTTCACGTAGATGACTTTTTGCAGATAAGAAGTTCACACGAAATGTGTGCGAGCACTGCTCTCCGGAGCGACGCCAGCATACCAGGAAAAAAAAAAAAGGAAAAAACAAACAACAACAACAATGATCACAAAATCAATAACGACGGTCACTCGTTTGTTAATTAAACCGTTAGCCCGCCGCCCTAATAACAACGCCCGACGTGTTATTACAAGGAAAATGTGTCGACAGGTTAGATTGCTAATTATGCGAGAATACCAGAAAGTGAAAGAAAGCAGCCAGGCAAGCAACTCAAGAGCCAACGTCCGCGACCTTCAGGTTTTTGAACAAGGAACAATAACGAAAGGGAAAAGAGTCAAGGAAGCGCAACTCATCGCGCGGGGCCGTGATCGTTACAAGGGGCCGACATGAAGTTCCGCAATTGCGAGGCATTTCGGTGCAGGAAAAAAAAAAAAAAAAAAAACCCGGAAAGCTCGCACAGCAGCACGCCCTTTGAGCGCAAGGCAGGAACAATGGTTCGACGCAAAAAAATAAAAGGGAAACAGAGAGACGAGAGGGAGGGGGCGCAGCCCTAGCGACACCAGAAGGCCGCGCCTTCCTCTTCCTGGTTTTTGCCCTTGACACAGCGCAATGCGCGCTGACGTCATGAACATGCTGCTACTCGGGAATATACGTTTCCGGCCCGCCCGCTCCAAAGCGCACGTGCAGCATCGGGGCGGTCAAGGTCGGCAGACACGGTAGCATGACTCCATATACGCATTGGGGAACACACATGTATTCTAGATAGATTTAGCTAGAGGATCGGGTTCCGGAAAGCTTGGAAACGCGTGTTTTTTTCTGCTGCTCAGTTTCAGTTCTGTTCCGTTGCGCATGGGTTGCTGTGGAGATATGAGGTGCAGAGCCACCTCAATTACTCCATTTGTCTGTTGTGAAAAGAAGAAGAAGAATAAGAAAAAAGAGAGAAATAAATAACTAAAGGAAAGAAAACGCCAATCAAGCTAATAGATGTAACCCCACAATGGGGAGTTCGCTAGACGTTTGTGCGTGCCGCTTGCCAAACGATGTATATACTTCGTAGTGATCCCCAAGCTGTGTAACAATCCTTCACGTACCAATGAATGGTAGGTCCAAACCACTAAATTCGCTTATCGTGGGCTATAGGGCCATGAATGATGAATGTTACTCGAAATATAAATGCTATTAACGTGGGAAAACAAAAAGAAAAAAGAAATATAATAACTAAACGGTGGATAACAGAGTGACACAATATTTGTTTAAATATATTAATTTAAGTAGAGATTGGCGTCTTTAAGGTAGCTCCGGATACCCCGGCAAAGATTAAAAAAAAAAAAAAACGAAATTGAAAGCACGTTAAAGCCCTCAACAAAACACTGCGTTAAAGTATCAGAGCACGAGCACATGCAAAGTTACAGAAGAGATTGTACAAGAGCACACATAACAGAAGGATCGTCAACCGGGCGAGTTGTTGAAGCGTAATAGCGAAGGAGATTGGACTGGACAAGGACATAAGGAAAGTCTCGCGTGATCGTCCTTTCTTTATAACCTCTGTCAATTCGCGTCCTTTTTAGCCATAACGCATACAGAGAAGCACAATCAAAAAAAAAAAATAAGTGAAAGTTAAAGGTAACATAAAATACCACGTTGTTAGGTGATGAATAGTTAGCCGACTCGGTTTTTCGAGCCTATGAATAAGCAGATCCATTAGGCAAGCTCACACACGCTGATCGCCGGCCGTTTTTAAGTTGTTCTGGTTCGTTAGAACGTTAATATGGCCCGCGTCCATAAAAAAAAAAAAAAAAAAAAAAAAAAAAAAAAAAAAAAAAGATGCTCGTGGAGTTGTGCCTGCCAGGAATGGCGATCTCCTAGCCGGAAAGACATCGTTTGAGACACTGGTTAGCAGCACATTTGTCAAATCGCTTTTTATTTGATTTTATTATTACTTTTTTCCCCGGACGATTACGTAGGTGTGTCCCACTTCTATAAGGGGGTCGCTGCTTTTGATGTGTTTCCTCGCTTATCATGATAGTCTGCGCTCATGAAAGGGAAAGTGACATCCACACGAATGTAGCACGAATGAAGAAAAAAGAAAAAGCAGAAGAAAAGAAGAGTGGTTCCTGCGGCACAAAAAGAAGAGCAAGTGAAAAAAAAAAAAAAAAAAAAACGGGGAAAGGGGTAAGCTTTGTAGTTGAAGAAAACTTCATCTTGCTCCTGGGATCCAAACCGACACCACTGCCAGAGTCATTTAATGCTGGGCCACGACGTTTCCAGGACAATCGAACGCGAATTAATCGGCAGTACGTCTATAACCACACAGCATGGCTGCCAACATTCGGAGAGGTGCCAGCGTGGCCATTCGCGATTCTACAACTCCATCTGGCAAGTCTCTGCAAGAACCTAATTTGCTGGCGTCTTCCTCGGCCTCCTGCTGTTGAAATCGCTGAAATCTTCCTTGAGCCCATCGTGAGACCTTCCCTCAAGGCCGGCTTGGTTTGCTTTCGTCACTAGAGTCAATCGTCACTGCCTTTTTTGCCGATACATCTCTGGTATCAGCTCATTGCGTTATGAAACCATTATGTTGCATTAAGTATGAGTTAGAACCATCCCTTCCGGGTTGCAAGAATTCACTTTCAACGCTCTGGATTTCATGCCCATCACATGGCCTTGCACTTAAGTACACGATCGGCAGTCTACATTACGACACAGAACTAGCCGCTTCAAACACGCATCAACCTTCGGGGTTTTTTTTTTTTTTTTTTATGCGACCGTGTTTTCCGTCTAAGAGAGGAGTAAGTGAAACCCGGAAAGCGCAGACGCGAAAAGGAGCGCAGATGGCGGCATGTGGTGACAAGAGCGCCGAGCGAAAGCGCGATTAAACAGAGCGTTTATTTCAATGAACGACAGAGTTATACTCTTGACAGACGAGCAAATTTAGTGACACCTCAAGCTAGTGCACTTCACCTGGCTAAGAGTCACTTCGGCGGCGTGGTGCTAGGCGGCCGAAACGAGGTGCCATTCGGGATTGATGACAATGACGATCTGTGAAGCCATAGGGGTTGAAATGACTTTCGGCATTTCGAGTTTTAGAAACGGCGACCGTTTTATTACGAAAATAAAAATGGTTACGTACAAGAAATGTTGTAAAACCATCTAAACGCCTATTCGTTTTGAGCCAATACAAGGGAGGAACATATCCAAAATCCGCAGGGTCAAATTGAAGGAGTAGGCCGAAATTGAACTGTTCAAGCTCTTCTTTTTTGGCTTCACTAATGTCACAGAGACACTCGTAGCATTTGAAATCACGCAGAAGTGGGCTTAGAAATAGTGCCGACTCTGCTGTGAGCATTCAGTTATTTATTATTCTTGAAGCATTGCTATCGAGGCTGAACGCTTCAACGCAGCGAACTGAGTTCCCCGAAGACACTCGCCGGCAAGTGCACTCGCTTAAAGTGTCACTAAATTTGCCCGCCCGACAGGGGTATAATACACTTACTCGCATCTGCAGATCTAAGCATATCGCTGGTTCCTGTCTGCACACGGCCTTAACGTACCACTAATCGCATGACAAAGACAAATATTTTTCATTGGTTGACTGGCTGATTGAAGTGAAGCACCAAGCAATTGTAGCACCGTTTACGAGGGATTACGGTTGAGCACAAAAAAAAAAGTATCCGACAGCTCAGACGTATACACAGATACGCTTTACGATTCAAGTAACATATGATGAAGCCGGCGGTCTCTCCACACAAAAATTACACTAGCGCTGCCGCAGCGACCACGGCTGTTCCGCACAATAAAATAAAAGAAAAGAAAGAAAAAATAAATAACCCGCATACTTGCTGGGGCGCAACTGGCAACTGCGAATGCCATCTTGACGAGCATTTGCAGTTTCCGGAGAATCCATCTCCTCGGCTTCTCGAGAATCTAAAGGGCAGCTCGTGCCTTCTCTTTGACATTCCGCGAACCTTTCACTTTCAAAGCTGGCAGCCAACGATGTCGACATGTGGCTGTCGAAAAGTATAGTAACCGAAAAAAAAAGTAAAGAAAAACGCGAGATGGAATAAAGAACTAAGGGCCATCAAACAAACGAAGCGGAGACGGCAGCGAAGTTGCAAAGGGGACACTTCCGACAGGGGCTCGACCGAAACGTGACAGAACAATCGGCACGCCACGCGGGCACAGGAACACTGCTGCCTTACTGGCATGCCTGCGTTGCATAACGTCGGAAGCTTTCTGCGCTACCCGTTTTTTTTACGTCGCTCTAAAGTGCCTGCATGCTACAGCTCGCGGACGCATTGTTCCCCGACGCCGCGTGCCGATCGATAAGTTCGGCGCGCGCACTGCAAAACGATCCGCCCGCTAAGTGAATACATGGCACAAGGTGCATAGATTGCGAGAAAGAGAGCTATAGAGATAAGAAACGGAGACACTTCAATCGGTTCAGCCGAAGATGGCCCCGATCTCCATCACTTTTTACGTCTGGGACAGCGCGTTTACGATGGCATTCCCTCCGGCCAGCGCATACAACACAATGCAAAAAAAAAAAAAAAAAAAAAAAAAAAAAAACTTTATTCGGCGTTAATGACGAACAAGCAGTAAATAGTTTTGTTACGTTAAAAAGGGGGGCGGTGAAGATAGTTTTCTTTTGTGGCGCTGCAGCTGAGAGAGAAGCTCGTTCACGCGTTGCACATCCATGCCGCAAGTTTATACGATTTAGGTGTGCACACTTTTTCTTAGCCTTTATTTATTTTAATTTTTTTTCTCAAGGCGGGAGACTGCACTAGGACGTGCGAGAAATACGACACGTTAAGATTGTCTTGCATCCGTGAGTCATTTACTGCGACAAACAGTTCAAACTTGAATAAGGTCGTCACTCGCTCCACTTTTCTCGCTTGTTGTTTTTCGTTACTGTTGTCGTGGCTTTAAAACAACTGCTTCAGCACGGGCTTCGTCTTCACTTTGGCGTTAAAGCGGAACGCTCTGACTCGGTACCGCGTCTATCATCTCTCACAGCTTCCGTACATAGGAGCTTGCTTCTTCATCCCCCGACAATGAATTAACTTCGCACTTCGGCACTTACAATTGCGCCAATTAAGCTTGCCTCGTGTACTTGAAAGCTCGCTGTTATTATCCTCAGATTATCTTACACACTTCATTCCAAGTCTTATCTCCGTGCCTATTCCCCGCTTGTCAACGACGGCCACGAGAGTCTTACCGAAATGTACCATATCACAATGAATTACACATGTTACTTAGGATACATTTGATTGGTTGCGCCGGGGCTAACTCCGATTCAGTTCGCAGCGATGCGGGGCCTTCTCGAAACCTCTCCTTTCATTTCACATTAATATTACTAATAATAAAAAGAGGCGATCGCGCGATGCAAAGGCGCCTCAGATAGGCTGGCCAACGTTTCGATAGGAGGACCTATCTTCGTTCCTCACATCGAAACGTTGGTCATCTTTTTCTGAGGCACCTTATCTCTGTTTACAATCCTTTTTTTTTTTTTTTTTTTTTTTTTACCACAGTCGCTATGAACGAGCCTTTTTTTCAAACGCGACACTCTGTGCCGTGTGTCCCAGCTAACGTTAGCTTAACGAAAAAAGAAAAAGAAAGATAAAAAAACAATAACAACACATCGAACAATTGCAAGACCTACGGTGTTCGGTTTTCAGCGTTCGGACAACCGAACACCGTAAGTCTCAAAATCGTACCTTACACCGTGTTCTCTTAACAATCTTTTTTTTTTCCGCTTTACATATTGGCTAACGTTAGCTGGGACAGCATATATATCTGAGCTTCTTCCGTCTTCGTTATTGTGCCACACTCACGAAAAAAAAACGGCTAGAATTGTTTGGTATACGTAGAGAAACAGCAAGAAACTCGAACTGCACGCTTCGCAGCCTCATTAAGCGTGCAACCTCAAGTGAAGAGGTGAATTTCGTGAGCCCAGAATTATACCTATATGCGTACGAAAAGGAATTATCGCTTGAAGGCTGCCTGCTGCAAGGCTCCCAAAATATTCCAGATGTGTTATAGTTACCACCATTGAGCAGGAAAGAAAAGAATGAAGAAAGAAAATATCTGGTGTGCACGGATAAGTCCTCACATACGAAACACTTCAACTTATCAAGGCCCTTTCACAGTCATCAGCAATTCCACATAGTCAATAGACACTCGTTCAAGACGGTTAAACGGATAAACATTGGGACGCACTAGCAGCTTATCTTCGGGCTTGCTTGACAAGTTTCAGGAAATGCTGTATAAATACACAATAGAATGACCAAACTTCATTTTCACATCACCTTCATTTTGAATGTAGCATACCGAACATCATTTTGCATGTAAATGCTAAGTCCATCTCCTATCACACCTCATTTTTCTTCAGCTCTCTCTCTATATCGCTCGTAGGGCCTATCAATCCCCCATCCCGCCCCCCATGAAAAGTAGCATGTAGGCGACTTTACACACGCTGGCAGAATTCTCTGCGTTTCAACTACGAGCTTTCTGCCTCTTTCCTAGTCACACTAGCAGCGAACATGTACACCAGGGGATCAAAGTTATATGTAGTTCACCATCCATGTTTATGGCGGTGAATGCATTGCAGAACAGAAAAGAATATCTTGACCGTTTATGAAAAAAAAAAAAAAAAGGCGATAACGTTTCCTCGGATAAAGCAACCCCGCATACCGTTACAAAATGTATGCCTTACACTTTCACTGGCAATTCGATATGCTTCTCGAAATTCCTGGAAACTTGCGTAAAGAAAGGTGGCAAAATTTGATAGAAAGGTTATACCATATAATCTGCCCTTTCCGCACGACAGCTTCGCCGCTTCGTCTAGCAACAGAATACTTTTCTGAGAAGCCAAGACACGTGGATTCGTTCTTTTCTCCGAACACTGCGTATCCGTTCATTTTCATGACTTTTTTTTTTACCTCGCGAAAAGCCAATGTTTAGCACCCGGTGAGGCATAAATTGCACAATCCGTCATCTTAACGGCTCGCGGGTAGCATAGAAGCAACGTGCATACACGGACCGTAGTGTAAAAATCCCACGGTGTTGTCTTATGGGCAGCAGAATGCGCGAACCAAGAAGGTTACATACTTAGACTTAAACCTCCTTGGCACGAACCAGCAGATGAACTTCAATGTGCATTCCGAGGCGCTTGCAGGTTAGACTACGTATATAGACAAGGCCTTTGTTAAATGTTATATAAACGCTTGTAAATGTCGCACTGTTGGCGCTGAAAGTCAAGGAGTTCATCTTTAGGGAGAGAGAGAGAACAATTCAAGAGTAGGCAGAGACAAGAAACAAACAAAGGCCAAAACAAACGGATCAGCTGACAAAGCTACAGCTATGGAGCTATAGTTCTTGGTATTTTTATCACTATCTCACTATAGGAGTCGCTTTCACGCCGTACAATGCAGGAGACGTGTACGTCTCCCTTCATTACGTATACACATACCTAGCTGGTCACAAAAGTTTGCAGGGTACGCTCGCTCTGGTATAGGCAGCGTAGCGTGCTGCAGTTTGCCGACGTATGAGAGCCATACGTTGCCGGCCCTATAGTCTTAGTAAGTAGTTGTAAAGTAGTACACTGACGCATTTTACAACTTGCTTCTCGCACGTAAAATGATGACACTTTGAAAGTATGAATGATGAGAAATAATTACAGGATATTTTACTCTAATACTAAAGTTGGTCTCGAAAAGCCGGACCATGGCGCCATCGACATCATCGCAGCCTGATGACAGAGAGTGAAATTTACTGCTTGTTGCGGCGTAAACTGGAATCAAGAACGCGGCGGTAAAGCTTTGATCACATGCATGATCCGTTTTTGTATACTTGAATGCGGTCTTAGTGTTCAGAGTAAACATGCGACCATGTTCGTTATGTCACTTCTACTGTCGGCAACGTGGATTTACACGCAATTCCTGGGGCTCAAGGGGAAAATATTTGGAATGTGGAGAATCCAAGGAGGACGCGAGACGTCTGCTCGTCAACACTGCTGCGCCGGAAGGAGGTTTCTTTCCTGTTATTTCTTTTGTAGACGTTATTTTGATTAGAGTACATGAGAGTAGGCAACACTGGTTAGACCCATAGGAAAAGGCTAGTCGGGGGGGGGGGGGGGGGGTCTAAGCTAAAGTTTGTAAGTACAAGCAATAGACTGTGTTTACAAAGCGAACGATATATAAGAAATCCATTTCCACACTGTTCCATAATTTTGTGCAACTTCGCCCCATCTCGGTTCTCAAGCGTTTGGCAAAAGGGGATGCTTGACGCGTTGAGCGGTTATACGAAAAAAATTTCGCGCTTTGTCAGTGGTCCGAATGGCACGCTTCCCTCACGCTACCCCCGGGATCAGCCAGTCGTGAGCGGTGGATGATGGGAAAACAGTATAATGCAGCGGAAGGAATCATATTGCATTAGACCGGTCTTGCAAGTGTTCACCGCGGAGCTAAAATGCCTGCGGAGAGAGCAGGCCCTCTATCGGCTTTTCTAAGAATCTCGATAAAAGCAAATGCGGAAAACTGGCTAACAATGCCTTGAAGCTGCCCCCTCCCTTCGGAAGGGCCTAAACGTCAGTGAGCACACGTATCCTTCGATGAGTCTGAACAAGAGGCGCGCCTTCGGACTTCAAGGATCGACGTGCCGTGCAACACAGCTTACAAGACGCGTCGAGAACAGTAACGTACGACAACAAAACATACACACTCTTTCCGGAAGCGAGAGACGCAACATTTCCCACTAAAGTGCGGTCCCGCGTATAGCTCCCGGAGAAATTTGTTTTGGCTCTCGCCGGCGTTTAGTTCTGCCCTGCATGGTTTATACATTGACAAATTATACTTTCAAAACTCTGATTTCGTTATCTAGCGGTAACAGGTTTATCATTAAAGACAGAAGGAAGGTCAACGTTTTATTGTTCGAATTTCGCGCCCAAACCCCCTGCGCCACTACGTCAGCGTGACGTAACGAAATTGAAGATTATTTTCTTTCGGGCCGTTGCGGCTGAAGTAAAGGTTTCCGAAACATTCCTAAGTTCATTCTCTGGCTCTTATATAATACAATGTGGTTTATCTTTACCGATAGCAAATTAACCGATAACAAATCAACCCGGCGAGGAGGCACGCCGTTAAAAATCCGCGACGTGCACGACGAGCTATAGCTGATGCGAGAACTCTGCGAGAGGTGTATATAGCGCTATCCGCTCGTCGCTGGTTTTGGCGCCTTGCCTCGTCTCATCGGGCCTCAACTCACGATAAGATTGGCTTCTTTTGGTGTTGCAGAACATACGAATACAGCTCAACCTATTTTGCTCTGTAATGTTTAAAACCGATTCTCGCTGAAGGTCAGAGCGTTCAAGACCATCCTAAACGTAAACGGAAACCCGCACGCTTCGGCGACGAGAACGGTGGCCGGTCGAAGCGAACACTTTTGTGACAAACTGCGCACCGTCGGCCATGGATGTTCATGAGATCCTTTAAAAAACAATTCCCGTTATTCGCCCGCAAAAATATAATATAATATAAACGTATGCGCCCATGGCAGGCCACACGCGACTAAACTCCATGACAACCGCAGAATTCAGCACATGCTCCGCCCACAAAACCACGTCCTCCAAGCTTCCGCGCCCCAGAGAGGAAGTTCTCGAGAGACGCCGATATAGTTTTCCCGTGACGTCAGCTTCCCGCCATGCTAGTTCCCGAACACGATGGCCAGCCAGGATGACGTCCATGCACCATATTATCACGCGTACATTGTTCTGCTTTTTTGACCACGACCGCTTTTCACGCGTTGTCACGCTGCATGTTCATGCAGCTTCTCAACGTGCTATAGTATCCCGATATAGCGGCCACGATGGCGTCAATGCAAATAATCTATTGAAAGAAGTTCGGTCTCCGCAGTGACGTCACGGACATGAGCGCACGTCATATTGGCTGGCGCGTCTATACCAATTCTCTACGAGTATTGTGAGGAAGTGATGTATTCGCCACGGCATTGTGAGTTTGTCACCGACCATAGTTTCCTTTTCATGAAACTCCCTCCATTTTTTCTGGAGGGAGTTCTTCTTTGCAGAACTTCTTTTCTAACACTCATCACGTACTTTCACATGTCCATGGCAACAAAGAATGTGTCGTAGCAACAATGAATGCAGAAAGAGAAACAAAATGGAGTATTCGTCTGTACCTGCCACTGTACTCCATTTTTTTTTCTTCGCTTGTGCCCAGACACGTGCGCACCTGGAGCTAGCACATTTCCGTAATCGGGGAGAATAGAGGAAGTCTGACAAAAAAAAAAATGTCTTCCATGATGGATCGACGACGCCTGGGCGCCCGAACCTTACCCGAGCTGCAGCAGTACATGCACTCAGCTGGCAAGTGCGACGTCACAATCAAAAATACTTGCACAATCCGGAAAGCCTCAGCGTTTCAGGCGTTGTCGCTGAGCGCGGTTGAGTCACCATCATGTTAACATTGCGAAGGCTGCAATGAACAGCGCGGTATTACAGATTTGCCTTTCGCATGCAATCTGTGCGAACACTGGCAGCGAGTGACATGGGCGGCAGATTTCCTGGGCATTGCGACCATCTGGAGTGGTGCCGTGCATGTAGAATCATGTGACTCAGTGGAAGCGGTGTGCCTGTTCGGGCCAAAGCAGCTCGCATATACCACTCGCATTTCGCAATATAGACAAATTTTTTTTTTCGGCAATCGGTTATAGGAGTCATCTTTTTTCGTTAGTTTCAATATAAGACGCAGAGCTCAGGCAATAAGTTAATGCATATGTAACATATTTCTCGGGTGATTTACGGTGACATTGGTTTATAAAAGTGCAGGAGGTTTAGCGTCTCCGTAAACTCATCATTGTATACCGCAGACGGAAACGTGAACAGCAGTACTGGTGGTGCCGCCTGGTGACGCTGAAAACGGTGGAATCAGGTTTCTTTCAGTGGCGATGACCCAGGCGTCATCCCAGAGTCGATCATGTGCCCAGTAGACACAACACGCTCTGCGAGGGCATCAGACACTACTTTATTGCTTTTCTCATCATTAAAGGTGCTCCCGGGGCGTGCTTTTGAAGTTTCCGATTTTTTTTATATATTGCCCCCATTATTACAGTTGACATATATATACACGTATTCGTTGTCTGAGCAAAGAATTGAGTACACAACTCCCGCAAAATCCTTTCTGTCCAATTTGTCTTTGACATTCGTAAGGCTATAATGCTGAGCTTCCTTGCTCGTTGCCCTGAGAATCTCTGATAAATAAAATTACTGCGCACGCGCTAAACAAGAATGCCGGCAGTTTTCGTATATGCGCGATGCCGGAACCACATGATAACACGTGTATTTTAAACAGTGTACCGTGAGGGAGCCGAAAAGTATTTTAATTAAATACATTTTATCTCGGCCGGCGCGTGACGTGTGTACTATTACTACGGGATTCCGTCAGAACCCCCGATTTCATAAACGACAACAACGCCGGATAACCAGCGCTCCTGCCTGTCGCATTTTTCTCCATTTTATTTATTTTTATTTATTCACGGTACCCTAAAAGGCACTCAGTTGAGGGTATTACACAAGAGGGGGGGGGGGGGGAAGCTGTACAAACAAACGTGATTAGAACGTAGTAGTCGCAAAAACCCATATGATGAAGTACAGAACAAAAGTATGTACAGAGTTTAGCTAGCAAGAAACAAAGTGTAAAAAAAAGTAAAAATTACAAAAACGAAGTATTGCTGCACAGAGCACGTTATACTCCGGGCGGTCCGGGCCGCTGTATCTTGAAAGCCATCTACGACGGGGACACAGTCCGCCATGCGCTGCGTTTTCGCGGCTTAGTTCGCGTTGATGCGAGCCGTAGCACGAAGGTCAATTCGCTCAATGCTGCGGCCGCGCTTCCTCACTCCAGCGTTCTGACTGCGAGTTTCCGCGTTCATCGAGTGAGATGCGTTTACGTTTGCTTGTGCGGGCGTGACACCATGCTTATTAATTTAGATAGTGCGCCTATGTTTACAAGTTTACACGGCCGATAAAGCTACTATCCTCACTTCGTATAGCTGTCTACTAATTTGCTGTCGCAATCGATGCTTCGCCTTTCGGGCGAAACTGTAACCTTTTTTTTCGGCATGTCGAAAATGCCTTGCGCTTTTCATGCGCGCCGGTGTCGATCACAACACCAGTGTGTATACGCATTCCTTACCACAATGTGCCTTCTTGACCATCGCACAATAGGCTTGGATTGACTACTCAGATTGCTCCTGTAGGAAGCAGGTGAGGTTAGACATAGGTGAAAAAAAGGACCTAACTTACGCAACCGATAACGCGCTGAGGGCGGGTATTATAGAGTCAAAATTTCAGTTATTTAGACAAAATAACGATTCCTGAAGAAACCCGACGCATTTCCAGCTCCTCACTTTTACCAGCATGGGTTTGCCTTCTCGTCCAGTAATCAGTGTTACGCACGTTCGTACACATCTTTAGGAAGAAACTACGCGGATCGAAAACAATTCTCTTTTGAAACTTTCTACTCGCTTCATAGAGAAACCACTGCACGTTTAGACAGTGCGAATAACAGCCTTTCTATTGCGCCATACAAAATAGGAGGATCCTTGAAAAAACTGCACACAGAGCCTTCAATAAAGCCGCGCTTGCGACAGCGCGAGCAGAGGAAATTTTATTGCCTCAAACGGGGGTGTCGTTCGTTTGGAAGCATCGCCTCACCGCACGTGGTCCAGCGCCGTTTCCAAACCCGTTCGAGGTCACTTTCGACAGCGAACAACTGCGACGCGTATACAAAAATCTCGCGACATGCAGCTTCCGGGCGTTTCGAAACGCGCGAAGTCGTGTTTCATCAGCGCGCGTTGATCGCAAATTGGAATCCCACACACACACGAGTCGTCGGGCACCATTTTTCCTCTTTTGCAACGACCTCCTCTAGCTGCGGTCGTCATCTCTGCCAACGCCGAGAAAAAAAAATAATAATTAAGCGAACCAGCACGTGGCTCGCACTTGCGCACGTGTCCCGTGGATCACGCTTTGCATGTGACGAAAGCATAAAGAATTAAAGAGCAAGAAACAAACGAAAAAAAATCGATAAAAAAAAAGTAGCGCGGGGCCGCGGACATAATAGACTCTTTACGAAACAATCGCGGTTTCGGGCAGTTGCCATCTTCTGCTCTTTCGTACGTAAAACGAGGCTTAGGAAGCGAGATATACGGTAGACGTCATCTTCGCGAGGTGGTAAACAAAAACGATTTCCAGACGGGTGCCAATTGCACCACGGTCTGTGATAGGGTGCTATTAGGGCGCATTTATAAATGCATGTAATAGCGATTCTTTATTTCTTTATTTATTTTCTTATTTATTTGAGCCTCAGCGCTTATACGTTTACTAACATTTAAGCATAGGGCACACGGTTTACGATTCGGCGTGCGTATACATGTGTTTCCCCCTTCAAGCGTATATACGGATGCCTGTTATCTTTGCTAGGAATAAGAAACGTGGTAAAATCCCTCATGCGATCATCCGACGTACTACAAGTCGTGCCAATGATTTCTTCCAGCAACGACGTCACTAAATTAAATCCCGGGGTTTTACGTGCCAAAACCACGATCTGGTTATGAGGCACGCCGTATAGTGGGAGACCCCGGATTACTTTTAACCACCTGGGGTGCTTTAACGAGCACCCAATGCACTGAACACCAGTGTTTTTTTCTTTGTGCTTTTTTTGCACCTGCATATATATATATATATATATATATATATATATATATATATATATATATATTGTTACGATGAAGAAGCATAACGCACAAACGTATATACAACTATTTACAAGTGAAGATGAGTGGTAGACGCGCAGGGTAGTACACGGGTCACTGTTGATGTTGCCTCAAAACATGGCTTGAACCCACGAGAGGAAATGACCACACCGGACTGATTGGAAAGTACATCATCAAAATACCAAAAGGTGTAAAAGACGAACAGTTTACCACTCCTTCGTCTCTCTCTCTCTCTAAGAGTTATCAACTCAGAAGAAGAAGAAGATGAAGAAGAATACTTATTTGTGGCGATGCTTTGTCCGCATCGCCATTACAAATTAGGAACCCCAGGACGCGCTAGTCCAGACTCCTAAGAATTCTAAAACCCGTGATACGATACCCCTAAAGTTCACACAAAAAAAAAAGCGCTAAATGCAGAGGACAATCAGAATCACGCTGAAAACATGTTTTATTGCGCCTACATAAAACACAGTGTAAAAATTCTTGTGTTTGATCGACCTTCCTTTTGTGCATGCACCGTGTCTTTCTTGCACCTTAAAAAGTTTGTCAAGTGTAAAAAATATTACACTGTTCTCCCACTCGCGCACGGCGGTCAGGGCCTTCTCGTGAGCCTAGTATATAAGCACACGGCTAGCACAGTTAACAAGTCCCTCCAAAGTACTGCGGACAAAGAGACAGGAGGTCACCACATCGTCTGGTTCCCGGCCCACGTTGACGGAGTATAGTTAATCAAGCGGGTTGCTACCCCAACGAGCCGGCCCACTGCCTAGCGCGTGAATTCACGAACCGCGCCCGGGCTAACGGTCCAGCTCTCTCACAGGATTGCTCCCCTGAAGACCCTCTTAACACATTTAACGAGATCACATCCCACTACAGACTGAGCAGGAGAAAATTCCCTCCCCCTAACCCAAAATTAAACAGGGCTCAGTCTGTCACGTTTAGGCTCTTACAGACGAGATCGTACCTCACCCCCAGAGAGCTCAAACGGATAGATTCCCGCTTGCCGCGATCGTGCTCCAAATGTGGGCATGAGTACTGCACTTTCGATCACTTGCTCTGGCTGTGCCCGTTCAACGCGGGCTCTGATCTTCACGACAAGTCTAAGTGGGACGCCCTACTGCAAAGCACGGACTTTACGCATCAACGACAGGCCGTCCAGAGGGCCCGTGACGTCGCCGAGAGCCACCACCTCCCGGTTCCGTCATGGGTGGAGCCACCAACTTGATTGGGATCCAATCTTTTTACTCAGGTTTCTCCTCAGGACCTTTCAATAAAGTTCTCGTCAAACTGTCAACTGGGCAGAAACGTCTGTTTCTTGTTTTTTCGCCCATAATGGAATAAACGATATGATTATCAATCTTATTAAGCGCTTTTTTATGCGACTGTGAAGCGCGGAATGTATTGCCAAATGTAACTAAAAAAGCAAACAAAAGATGCTTCCGCGAACTACAATCACTGGCCGCCGATATCAGGTTGAAACAACTGGTAGCGAATAATATTGCAGAAAAATGTCCTCCGTTTCATATCGGTATGGTCGCGCATCCTCCGGTTGTATTTGTTTGCTGGCGTGGCACAGTAAGGATGGAATTTGTCATCTCCAGTGGACACTCCGTAGTTTAATCACATTCAGCTGGCCGAAAACACGCTCAACATAACTAGCGCTCTGTCGGTTATACAAGAAGCGCGCCCAACAAAACTTGGTATACGAAACTGCGGGGTGGCGTGCACGCCGGCCGATACCGCGCGTTTCCGTGCGGCACGTGATAGGCGCGATCGAGACGGCGACTGCTTCGTCACAGCACGTGGCGGGAAGCCCGCCGGCCGTGATGTAACCGCTTGCGCAACCTCGCTCCGACGCCGCTGCGCTTTTGCCACGTGAGCCCTTTTGTGCGGCGGTCGAGATAGCGCAAAGCGCGAGTGCATGTGGGAGAAGAATAGGCGACAGGCAGAGACCGGATATATGAGGCACGAAGGCCTTTCGCAATGCGGCCAGAGTGTTATAAGATTGAAACAAGTGAGGAAAAAAAGAAAGCACGTGCAACGTTTATTTCGTATGCGAGGCAATTCGTTGCGATTTATTGAACTGCGCGCCATTCATCGCGGTCTTGGAAGAGCGTCAGCGCCAACGGGAGGGTTAGGCGGGCAGCCAAGTTTGCGAAATCGCATTGTTTGGAGATTACTCGAGTGCCTTGTATCGGGATACGTAAGATACCCGTCGATGCAGAAATGATTTGTAGGCGCTGCAGGTTATTCTCCGCGCACAAAAGGATGGTCGGTTAAAAAGCTGCGCTGGGAGCTTGAACTAACCGTAAAGAACCTTTGTCTTATAATCTTTTCTGTTTTTTTTTTTTTTTCGCGTAAAAGCTTGCCCCAAGGCATAGGAATGTATATAAAAAAATCAAAATATACATCCATGCCGTAGCGCAAGAATGGTTGCGCAAGACAGCCTCAGACGTGAATTTGGTGACACTGCAAATTTATTATTTCATAGATTACTCTATGATTCACATTTCACTGATAAGTTCGCGGACCGCCCAGCCCTGTCCCTCACGAGCGTTTCGTTGTCCCTCGCTCTAAATACGTGGCGAACGCTATCGTTTTCCTTCCCTCTCATTTTCTTTTCCCAGTGTAGGATAGCAAATCGCGTGCAATCTTAATTACTCTGTTGATAAGTAAGAGGCCGAGGGTACAATTAGGGGCCGCGCGGCAGACATACACCGACAGCGGTAGAATGTTAAATGAAGAATAAGAAAAAAAAATGGAATAAAGCTCGTGTTTAGGTTCATGTGAAACAGTCACACGTCATCGAAATCATTCCGAGGTCCCCCCCTCCGGTGGGACACCTATAATATATTCCGTGTGTTTGCGTTGGCACGTACAAACCCCATATTTTGGGATTTTATCAACAGTGGTCGAACAAGGGGATGTCTTTGGAGCCAATAGTTTCGACAAGGGGACAGACCCCTACGTAGGTGTCTGCGCATGCGCAGTAGCGTGGCTCCTAGTTCTCGCGTACGCAAGCCGCTTGCGTCCCCTAATCTGAAATTCTCTAAATGCAAGCCCCCTCGGCGAAACATTGGATCCACTGCAGACATCACTTGTTCGACCACTGCTCATCACTTCAAGTCTTCGCATTTCTGTGAACCTCTGTCACTTCTATATTTAAGTGAAAAAAAAATACATTAACCTGCCTGCATCTTTCTTTTTTTCTATTCTACACACACTCTCTCTTTCTCCCTGTTGATTGCTTTTAAGGGGACACTAAATGAAAATATTAGATAGAAGTAGGTCGATAAACTATTCGTCTAGAAGTCTACCATCGTTTCCTGTACATGTGCCAATGTATCATTTGTTACGCAGAAAAATTGCTGCCGAAGGTACCGCTGCTCTTTCTCAATTTGAACTACCCGCGCCAGAACGGACGACTTGACGTCACGGGTGGAGCCAGTGCCAGTGCTGACGTCGCATGAGAAGTACCACAGTTCGCAGCCAGGTGGCACCACTCGAGTTTTCCCTTTTCGTCACTTTCTCGCTGATGCAAAACCTCTGTTGTTCTCGCTGCGAATTCGTTATTACAGTAAGCCCAATGTTTCAATCTATAACTCGACTTAATATTTTCCTTTTTGTGTCCCTTTAAGAAGATGCGCTCAATCATTTCTTGGGAGTATTTATAAGTTAGCCGCAACAACGTCGAAGAGCCAAGTCGCAGACAAGCGAAGCCACAAACACACAAAAACCAACCGATACAAGAAAATCACCTGCGCGCATTCGAAGCAGGAGGAAACAGGCTGCGAAGGACGCATTTCTTGATTACTTTCACTGCAAGCAGCGTCTGGACCTCCACGTACACATATTGTCGAGATCGAAATCATTAACCGGAAAGAATTGCGCGGGGTCCTTTGCCAAGGCGATCGCCGCGCCGTCTACAACGCAATTTGTACGCGGTCACGGCCGACAATCCCGCTGCCGTTGCAGAGACGACAATGCGTGGCACGAGGTCTTCTTCTTCCTCGAATGCGCCCATTTCATTTTCATTTACGCAAGGACGGTGGCGGCAGCGAAATACACTACAGTGCACGTCGAAGAAGGGAGTAAACTTGTATTCTACCTCCCATACGCGCCAAATCTACAACATTTTTTTTTTTTTTTTACTTAGCTCGAGCTGGCTCCCCGAACGAAGCCCGCATTTTAATACACAATGAAGGCACGAAAGACTAAAGAAAGAAAAGAAAGAAAATGAGAAATAAACGCAAAGCACACTTTATTCCCGCAATCACGGAATCGACCTTTCTCTCGGGGGACGCAATTAGCCGAGCGCAGTGGCAAAACGCTGGCTGCAGAGCCCGCCATCGCGTACGCGATCAAAGCCGCGAGTCCGTGACCCAAGAAAGACGAGGAAAGAAGGAAAAGAAAACGCAAGAAGAAATAGAGAGAGAGAGAGAGAGAGAGAGAGTGATAACCTAACTATACGTAGCGCAGTTTCTTTCTTTCTGCCCGCCGCCTCGTTATTTTACGCACGAGCAACAATCGCGTGGACCGACCGATGTGGGCAAGCGCGTTCGAAACAAACAAATGAGCACGCTTTCAATAAGTGAAACAGAGAGAGAAAGAGAGAGAGAGACGCGAAACCGTTTTACGACAAGGACGAAGAAGCAGAGAAAATAGACGCGTGCTGTAGCACGACAGGTTGCGTGGCCCCACAGCCGGCACAGTTCGCGGATATAAACAAGGAACGAACGACGTCGAGTCGTACATAGGTAAGGACAAGAAGCAAAGACAGACGGATACGCCAAGCCATTTGTCGCAAAGGAGGAGGAGGGAGGGAGGGAGGAAGGAAGGAAAGAAGGAAGGGAGCACCTCGAGACAACAATGGCGAGAAGACGAGAGCCGAGCAGACTCCGGGGAACAAGACAACGATGGCGTTTCAGGTGTCCCAGCGGTCGCCGCCGCGTCACCAAAACAACGCAGCTGGCTCGAGGAGGAACGCGAATGACTACATAACGAGTGGTCACGCGCGGACCCGGCGTTGTCGCCGCAGCCACCTAAACAACGACGAAGAGGGGGATGAGAGAGAACTACGAATGCTGCTGTGTTCCGATGCTGCCCTCGCCGCCCAGGTCCGCTCGCTTTTCCGCAAGGCAGCGGTGCAGTGCGGTGATGCCGACTGGCAAAGGCGTGTCCATTTACGCTGTTGTTGTTTCCGGCCTTCGGTGAATGACGCGTACGCGCGAGGAAGACTGGCAATGTCGGTCACCAAGGAGGCAATGTCGGCCACCTTTATCCTTCTTGCGAGAGAAACTTGAAGAAAAGAAACGGGAAGCACCGACGGCAAGAAAGAAGGAAAGTGAAATGACAAAGCATGCAAAAAAAAAGCAAAATAGTCCATAGAATAGAGAAATTAACTAACATTAAACGAAGAAGGCAGAAGGAGGGCGCTATAGAAAGCAAAGATGAATGAAAGAATGAAACAAAGAAAAAAAGAAAGGAACAAGCAAGCAGGCACTTGAAAAAAACACAAAAAAAAACACCGCATATCCACGAAGTGAATGTCTGAATGATGATGAGTGGGCGAAGCACCGGGGGATCATTCGGGCAAAACGCCGGAAGCTGGCTTCCGTATTTCGGAAGACGGAGCGTGGCGTATATATATATATATATATATATATATATATATATATACATGTGTACAGTATATACAGCGCTTATATAGCCCTTGTGCACCGCAGCGCCCCTAGCAGTCTTCATGCAAACCAGAGCTACGGACAACGAGGGACAAGGCTCGGCCCTAAGGTGCTTCGCCCCTAAAAAAAAAAAAAAAATGTTCACAGTAACTTAACGTGTCTGTGAAGCTCTACAATCATGCGAATAAGCGCGGGAATTCAACAGGCATGGGGTTCTGCACTAAACGCTGAAGGAATTCAGCGCTAAGCCAAATGGCAAAGGAAAACACTACACATAAGCCCTGGAGGTGAGTGGCAAGCTGGTTGTTTCTTTTTACGATAGTTGGTGCCTAAACATGTACCAGACTGCGAGCTAGACAACGGAACGCCGCCATTGCCGATAGACACCTTAATGGATCTATGGCGGCTTAAATACCGTAACGCGGAGCGCCACAGAGACGTCGCATTGCACCGTGAAGTGGAGCTCCACCACTGTCGATTGCCAACCTCTGGGACACTGAGTTGACGATCGCTTGGTGAAACACCCGTATAAGGAGATGCTCCGGCGGTATACAACTACCGGCCAAGCACGTCAGGTTAACCCCGCCCGTTGCAACATTACCATCACCGTGTCGTCGCGCACAGAAAGCGCAGCTGTCACCGTGGGCCGCAGCTCTCTATCACTGTCAATCAATCAGTAGACATCGTCGACGTGGCAAGGGCGGTTTTGAAGACGTAGCAGCGGCTCGCAGGCGGCATAACACAAACTCCCACCACACTTCACATAGGAATACAGGGAGAGAGAGAGAACGAGCGACAGAAAAGTAGAAAATGCCACCACAAAGCCGGGCCGGGTACCCCGCGCGAAAAAAAGAAAAGGGTTGGGAGGGGTGTTTCTCGGAGTTTCGACACATATTCCGCGCTGTTGCTAACGGCGGAAAACGCCGTGACGTATTGTTTGTTTATCTCCACGTGGCTCCGAACAACACCGCAAAACGAGGGCAAGCAAGAAGACAGAGCAAAAGAAAACAAGTAACGTTAAATAAAATAAAATAAAAGAAAGGAAAGCACTAGGCGACCACCACGCATCGAAGAGGCTCGCCCCACGGGCGCTACACTGCGCGAGCCACCGCCGGCGATTTGGGTTAGTTGGTCGGCGGCCTTGCCCCGAGTGCGGCACCGCCTCCTCTTTTGGCGCCAAGGGAGAGAGGAACAAAGAGAGAGAGAGAGAGAAGAGAGAGAGAGAGAGAGAACGCAAATGGAGGAATACGAGGGACAGGTTACAGGGTACAGCAGATACGCAAAGCAAAGCGAAAGAAAGATAAAAATGCGTGCAAGACGCCCTCCTATCGCATATACGGCAGCACGCGTGACGTCACTTTCCGAGGGTGGCGGAGATTATCGTAAGAACAAAACGAAACAAGAAACAGGGACAGTCGATACGAGTGCTGCACGTTATAAGACGCGGGCGACCTTCCCCCCAATGAAGCGGATTGCCCACACTTATATACGCCGACGACGCGACGACGACGACGTCGAAGTGTGGTGCATGCACCACGCTTTCGCGACCGCTCAGCTCATCAGTATGCGCGCGCTCTCTCACGCACACACAGGCACCGGCGGGGGGGGGGGGGGGGGGGGGTTGCATAACAATCTGGATGCGCTTGCTCTGCTTTTATTTTAACCCCCTCCAAGTCCCATACACTGGCCTCCTGCGAAACTCACCCGCCGCCGGCGGAGGCGACTGCGAGACATCGGCATAGGCCAGATGCGTGTCGTAGATCTCGCGCTCTATTTTGCCGCATACCGCGTCTGCCTGACGCCACGGCCGACCTATAGGCGCCTCTGTATCGATATGAAGCGCGCCTAACGGTGGACAGATGCATGCATGTCCGAGCGAAAGCTCGCCCCCAGGTTACGGCGATCCAGGTTACGGTCACTGCTACGTACGCGCGACCGGCATTTCTCGTCCAGGCAAGGTTCTGTGATACCGCACGCGCACTCGACTGAACCGTCTACGATCTGAATGGGTGACGCCAGGACATCCGTGAAAGTTCGTGTACAATAATTAAAGAGAAACACCGAGTGATTTTAGACTGATAAAGCGTTCTCTCAAAACTCCATTTCCCTTAATCTCGTGGTAATAAGCGTTTGTTTACTAGAAGAGAAGATGAAGGCCAAGCTTTCATGGTTTGAATTTGGCGCCGAAACCTCAGCGGCGCCAGGTCAATGTGACGTAAAGAAGTTCACAGTATTTTCTCGTGTTTAGGCTGCTGTGAGTTCTCAAAACGTGCTTTTAGACTGGTTTTTGTTGCGATAGCAATTAAATGGACACTCTAGGCGAATTTCAGCCATCGCCGTCGCCGTGAGGTTCCGTATGAAGTCCGCGGGCGATAAAATCGTCGCCGCGCGCCGTACGCTGTATGTGCGAGTGAAAGCATGCGACCGTGAGCCGGCAATTGCGGCTCACGCACACAAGGGCTGGAAGCGGGAAGGAAGAGCGGTCTTGCAGTCGCGCACAACGCTCCGGAGGCAGGTTGTGCGCTCGGTAGAGGGGCCGCGCATTACTGCCGCTGCGCGCTCCCGCTGGGCCGGGAGGCTCCGAGGGGAGAGTGGGCGTTCTGTTCTGCGTCGCGAGCGCCCCCCCCCCCTCCCCCCGCGCGGCTGTATCTTGAAGCGGCGGGGCCAGAGTCCGTACTTCCTGTGTTCGATCGCGTTGATGCGAGCGCCGGCACGAAGCTCAATTCGCTCGCCGCTGCTGTTGCGCTGACTCACTCCAGCGTTTTGACAGCGAGTTTCCGCGGTCATGGAGTGAGATGCATTCATGTTTGCTTGTGCGCGCGTGAAGCCATGCTTGTTAATTTAGGTGGTGCGCCTATATTTACAAGTGTATACGGCCGATAAAACAACTGCCGTTACTTTGTATAGCTGTCCACTAATTTGCTATCGCAATCGATGCTTCGCCTTTCGGGCGACACTGCGACTACTGGGAAGTCAGCAATTTTCTTTTCTTTCTTTTTTTAAGGCTACCAATCGTCAACTATTACGCTATTATCACATCTATCAATAAGCTATTCTGTCATTTTTTATACTCCACAATGCCAAAGCAGGCTGATGAGTTCTAGTTCTCACTAGTGCGTTGGACAGTTATGAGAGAGAGAGAGAGAGAGAGAGAGAGACAGAAAAACACTTAGTAATTATTAAAAAATGCTACAAAATTCTGAGCGGGAAAGTAAGCTTTGAAGGGGGCATGCCGAGAACAGATTTCTTTTTTGTTTTCATTTTCCATTCATTCTTTATCGATTCTAAAGCCACCAATCATCTACAGTTACACTACTAGCTATACAGTATAGACCAATTATAACGTAACCACTTATAGTGCAGAACCTGATATATAGTACGGTCTTTTCAGACTCCCGTTAATTTTTCCCATAGCACTCAGTGTGCACGCGTATCACTTATAGTGCAGTTATGGGAGATGAAATACCGGTTAAATGTGCAGCTGCCTGGACGTTCGGCAGTCAGCCGAGACGGCGAACGCTCCCCTCAAGCCGCAGATATACTCCGAGGAAACGCGCACGCGCCGTTCGAGTTCTGCGACGTCACGGTGGCGAACAACCGGCTTCTATACTCCGACGACACAACGCAACCGGCGTGTCTGGTTATGGTTAGGGTTCCGTGCATTAGGTCCCACGCGAACGCACCCGTCAGCGTCTTGTTTCATAGCTGGCTCGTCGGTGTCCCTCGGATATGCATTTTGAGTAGATTAGTTACCAATAGACACCATTTTCAAGATCAGTAGACTCCCAGGTAGATAATAAAGGTCTCTCAAAAATTTGCTGCTGTGCGACCCGCGTCGGCCATGTCTGCGTTCGCACCGCCCTCTCTTTGTCGGCGTTCCAAGCGCTTGCGTATCTAGTTTCCTTTCCTTCCGCTCTCCCGTGGTGGCGGTGCCGTCGAGACGTCACGCGTGTTTAGTTTCCTCCGGCTCCTTGGGGCGGCGGTCCTCTCGTACACGCGAATGTAAATAAAACACGAGAAAGACAGGTTGCCGTGCTCCATTTTGAATTTCACTTCTCTAGTCGTAATCGGGAGGCCACGTATAGTCCGGACTCCCTAGGAGCAACGCACCTACGTGTTAAACAGCTTCGCTGGTCATCCACCTTCACAGAGTAGAATGGCTCATGATTTTTAGAATACCATATAGTTCACTTTTGCCGAATAAAAATTAACTAAGTTCGTGCCAACACCGTGAAAATCCATGACGTCACGGCTCGCTGGTGCGGGAAACTGAAGGTGGCGTCGCCAAACGGCTTTCGTTTTTATGTCGTTTTTTCTGGCTTACCTAACTTGCTCTCCGGGTTAGAGTGGCTTATTTGGTGTTGTAGAAGGGTAATTTACTAATTTACAGCTCAAGTTACTAGTGCATCTTTAGGAAACATGGCGAGAAATATGAAATCAAGCCGACAGATAAAAAAAAAAACAAATAAAAGAAAGAAAACAAGAAGGGCTTTTCACATAAAACGGCGACTAGAAGGACTTGCGATAGGAAGTCCAGGTCCTTTACGTATGCTAGCCGGCCAGTTAGCTTGAGGTGATTACGTACCAAGAGATTATACAGGGCCTACGATGGAGGGAGAAGGAAGGAAGAAGAAAGAACATGCCACATTTAACAGACAACGCTTAACTGCATTGCGTTCTTATCGTCCTTCGTCTGATGTTCACACGCTCCGTACAAGATACGCAATCAAATTAAAGTCTGTCTTGCACACGGTGCGTCTGACGTACGTGCTCTTGTTCAGCAATCCGCCACTCGAGTACACGCTGAAGAACTTAAGACACAAAGCAAGGCGCGGAGACAGCGCGCCTAGATGAAACCTCCGAGTATACCGCGGTATTAAATAAAGCGAGGGGCTTTACGCTGTATGTCTTTGTGGCGCCATCTAGCAAGCGCTCGGAGAATGACGGCTGTTGCCTCCGAGATGTCAGAACGCACGTTCCCGTTTTCTCCCACTTTCTTTAGTTCTCTGCGTGATTAGACACAGATCCCACAAGATGCTTCAGACAAGACGACACGAACCAATACAGACACTACGTATTACACGCTCTCGCAAGTAAAATAATATGCGATTACGGATCTACGAGGCACATATGACGCAAGAGGCTTCGCGAAGCAGACCAAACACCAATTTGCAATGCGAGCAAAAAAAAAAAAAAAACGTACAAAAGCAACACTTTTCGATGTTAGCGACAGTTGCTTTGCTCTGTCAAAGAAGGCCAGAACGTAAATGTGTGCGGCAGTGAAACTGCAATTACAGGAGGCCCATTATATTCAAGGCAGTTAAATTTTCGTTGTCCAGCATTAAGCAATAACTGCCGCAGCAGTGAGTGCTGCGTGGTGCCAGCGTGTCTTTTCAATTCCCTAAAGCAGCCAAGTACTGTTGGAGAAACCGCGCATTTTACGACTGCAGCCAACAGCTGCAGTTTATCATTACCGTGGGTAGGCAGCTCTGCTTTGTCACGCACATTTTTCACAACATGTCAGAAATGAAATATGTTACATCAAGCGCATACCACAACGCGACGGCTCCAGCACGACGTAGCACCAAATCGCCGAGTATGACCTCTATTACCGAATTAGGCGTACGTACCGTGGGGACTCTGCGCTTGTTCCACTCTTGTTTTGTTAATGACTATCCGAACTCCCTCATTCATGGATAAACTTTCTTATCATAGGACCACTATAGATCTACTCAGCTGATAAAACACCTATTACCTATCTGTCAAGGAAACACAAAGGCAGTTTCCCCCCGGATAAAATGTTATGCAGACCGTATCACACTGTGGGAATCGGTGTAAGTGAACCCTTCCTGAGGCAACTGGCAAGGTAAACTGGCACATTTAGACCAGAGACGTGCGCTGCAGATTCCTGTGACGAACGCGTCCTTCAGCCACAAATGGTGGTCCTTGCAGAGAAAGCAGGACTTTCAGTTAGCATTAAAACCTGTTGAATCACAAGACACGACGCGTCTGACTTTGTAGAAACGCGCCACAGCACAACAGTACACTGTAAGATAATTTACACCCTTGAAATTGAATAAGGGTATAAGTTATGTCTGTAACCCACACCCTTACACACCAAAAGGGTGCAAGGGTGTGAGTTATAGACACATTTAAACGATTATTCACCTTTAAGGGTGTAAATTATTTTACAGGGTACGATCAGAGACGCGCAGAGAATTTCGGCGATGAGCGCGTTCCATAACTGCTATTTTCATCGTCAGCTGTAAAAAGAAGATGCGCACGCTCACTATTTATAACTGTTGCAATGCGACACGCCTAACGCGCCAAGCGTCTCAAAGCACTGGCCTGCTGGCACGAGAGAAATTCGTAAAGGTGTTTTATTCTGCCTTTTTGTATACGTATCACAGATGGCGCACCGACCACAGACGACACATTGAGACAAACTGCGTCGAGTCGAGGTATGGTATGGACCCACGGCCATGCTACCTGCCCGGTAATCAGCGAGTCCACGCTGTAGCTCGAGCGTGTACCATCCGAGCACTGCGAGGTGGCACACATGCGACGGTGACGGATAGTACCTGCCATCCGCTGACACAATATGCAGAAGTAACACGATACTACCGATTAGTAAGAAGAAGGATACCCCCACCCCATAGTAAGCTAACCAGAGAGGAGGCTGTCGTCTGGCGGCAACTACGAAAAGACAACTTGCCGCAGGTGGGAGTCGAATACCTTCCCCATTACGCGTACAATGCTTTACCATTAAGCTTCCGCGGCGGGCGTCCTCCCGTCAACTTTCGTGAGTATTTGTGTATGCGTAAACATGATTAGTCCTCGGAGTGTTAACCATCGTCATTCACGGCAATGGCGGACGTGAATAAATACGTGAACGTACTAATAATACACATTATCGTGTTTCATTGTGAATTTTATTTTCGTACCTAATTCACGCGAGCATTGCATATCATTTATCACATTTACTATTGCATACGCTAAATTAGGTGACCGGTTCGACAAGCGAAGCGAAGCAACGCTAATTTCCCGATAGTCCACGCATAGATAATGACGCTCACGTATCACGCCATTCACAGTTGCAAATTCCGGAACAATACATGCAACACGCTCAAACTTATCAGGAGTATTGTGACTGGAACATGTCAGTCACACTGAATTACAATATCACTGGCCATTTCCGTCAGCAGACATAGCATCAACAATGTTTTAGCGCCCCATTCGAAGCTCGCATTCCGAATCAGCATGCTGCAAAAAAAACTGAAGTACGCATATTCGCTTCTTTATCTGCCAGCGCACTTGCTGTGAACGTTATACTTTCAAATAATTGAAAACAGCTTGCACTCTCGAGTGCCAATCCCAAAGGTATTTGTACTGCAACGACGTGGTTATTGTCATCCGCTTCAAATTGTTATCTTTAACGATAAACCAATAACGTGATCCCGGCCTGCGCATATAGGACTTCTAATTTGGTGCACTTGCTGCAAGTGTTTCATTTTCTGGCTTGTTTGTTTATTTTTCTCTTTATTAGTTTATCTTTCAACTCCTTCGGCGCAGTACTCTGATTAAAATGACACACGCACACGCAGGAACGTTCCATCCAAAGGACACGCACTCACGCTACCACCCTGTGGCAAGAGTCTACAGGGAGGTGTATACCCCTAACGCTCTTAAAGAGACCGGTGAGCCACTGCAAACTCTCAGGAGCATTGACATAGGCCTGGATCAGCCAGTGAAAACTGATTACACTGACAGCTATATATCGTCACACAGTATAGTTTATGGCAGTCTCGCGTCACACGGGCCACCTTCGGCAACGTATTTATATTCCTCACTGACGAGTTCCTTCCACCGGTACCCACGCCTCGAGGGCCACGCACTGAAGCGAGCGGGCCAATGCAGTTCACCGAGCCCGACTTCTCGGGTACGTAGCTATAGCTGGCCGCAACGACCCGCATTTCGATGCACCGACCAGTCTAGACGCCGATCTAGACCCCATTGGTGGTGCAGGCCGCCTTCGGGTTGAACGAGCTAAACCACTGGCATAGGCCGCGCACGCGCACAAGAGCCGGTTCTCGCTTCGATTGCGTTTGTACACTATTTCGGCGCCAATGCTCTCTCTCTAACTCGATCTCCGTGTCCCGGTCGTGCGCCCAATTTGCGTCTGCGCCACTTTCTGCCACTTTCCTCGTCTCGCGTACACAAAGTAAACTCACGCCACGCATCGATTAGCGACGCCGCGCCACTCGCGATAACAGTGTTACAAACTCGCACAACGGGTAAAAGTCAGGTGGCAGATCGCGCTGCGCATATGCAGGCCTTAAGCTAGACAAAGCGCCGAAACGGCTATAGCGCCGAAGGTTATTTCGGTATATACCCGATAATCCGCGAGAATTTCGCACCGCGCGAGACGCACGGCGAAATATGTGAGACAGGCCAGCAAGTATAATCAAGCTACCTATATACACTCGGTCTCGCCAATTACGTGCAGTCAAGCGAAAGGTCCACGGGTCGCGTCAGCCAACCAGTATAGGTAACTAACCAGAAGACGGGTTCTCCTAGTTTTTTTTTTTTTTCTATCTCTCTCGCTTGCGTGATAGCTCTCCGCCTTACGCCGACCGAATGGAGGCTTCCACGGAAAGCTCAGTAGAGCAAAATGGGCGAGTCATTCTCCCTCTCGAGAACACACAGTCGCGGCTCTCGGCTTCCTCCTTACTCCGCAACGAACGGCCATCTCTCCTCGTGTCTTCAAGTCCGCGTCCTTTCTGATGCGCTGCTATGTGATGAACGTCATCCAGCTCACCCAGTTCTCTATTCTCGTTACTGATTGGCTAACGCAGGCCCTGTAGCCTTCGCTACACTGCACGAAATATGGTTAGAAGGAGTATCAAGCCAACGCGCAGGCGCATACAGAAAATCACAAACAAAGACAAACGCGGATGACATGGGTAGGCCAACAAGAAACAGCACCGCATCTTCGATCTGTTCCAGCTCTTCCCGTCCGCACTGCTTTCAGCGCCTGCGATGTCGGCTTCGATCCATATAATTCCATTTCGCACGCTTCAAGCCAAAGCCACCGGCGCACGCGAATGGAAAATAGGGGGGACGGCCTTAGAAATAGCGAGGCGAAAGAAGATATAGCGTATATCCCAATAAAATAGCGTTGGTGGCGCTGCGAACCAAGAACCGAAACTCAGCTTGATTTCTTTAGCGTACGCAGGCCGGATTGCGTAAACGCTGGCTTTGGGCGCCCTATTTCCAATTTCCTAAGCTCATACTTCCAACCTCCGGACGGAAGATTCGCCTACGGGGGTCCATATAATAGTCTAGAGCTTATCCAAGAAAATGTCGGTGAATAATAAAACGCACAGCGAAGGCGAAGGCGCAAGACGGTCAGGAGAGTGCCCTGCTTGTGTCCTGTCTCCTGTACGCCTTGCATTCTCGCGATGCAAGTTTCTTCTTCTTCTTCTTTTTTTTTTCGCGTATCGTTAACAGGGCCAGCATTCCAGTCTCCTGCTGCGAAGTATTCGTTTTCACCCGACTCGCATCATCGGCCGCACGAAACTGCGCAAACTGTCAATACCCCCAATCTGTCCGAAAAACAGGAGCGTGCCGCTGCATATCGTCGAGGGAAAGAGAGAAAGACAGCCGGTGCCGAACACTGGCCTGTTCCCAAGAACGCATCGGGCGTGGGCAACTGTATACCGTCCGAGAGCGCTATTTTGGGGGGCCCGTGGCCTGTCAGGAATGGCGGCCGCGGCCATGCAAAAAGACGATATATCGGCACCAAACTATAGCAGCGCAGCTTTATTTAAACACGGAAATGGACACTCTGCACGCGTTTTCCCACGCCGACTGCGGCTTCTTGTCCCCATCATTGTCCACCATTGCTCTTTCTCATTCTTCTTTCAAAGCTTTTTGGTACCGTGTGCAGCGCATGTTCAAACAAGTTCGCTCAGTGCTACCTTTCATTCTTTACTGATGTTAAACTGCTACTTTCTTTATCTTTCTCAAACGAAACTGCCGCATTTGTCTTAGACATGAGGCGCGCCGCAAAACACCGGTGCCCGCATTCACAAAACGCTCTTACGCTAGAACAAGGTCGTAAGAGCAAATGCTGGACTTATAATAGAAGCAAATGGCGAAGAGCGCCTACGAAAGTAAAGCTTCGTGAATACGGCTCCAGAAACGCAAGGTCATCGCACGTCACAAAACGCGAGCGCAGATGAGGCGCGCAGAAAACCGCCCGCTGTTTCATGCAACGGGTCTGTGTGTAACGACCACGTGTTGGCAACAGACAATCGCACGCTATATACCCACGACAGCGTCCAGAGCGACGCGCACCAATTCCTCCCCACACGGGGCCCCGCACGCGCAGGCGTAACACACACACACACGCACCAACAAATCTCCGCGTTCATCGTCGCGGCGATATCTCAAGCGCGTACACATATGTTGTGCACAGTCACCAATGTCAGAGGGTTGCTCACACGCCGACGCATCCGGAGCCCTTCTTCGTTGCTCTCATGAACGCGCCCACCGATCCTTGAAAGCGGTGAACGTATGGGCGAAGAAACGGAGAAAGGTAAAAAAAAATAATTAAGAAGACCGATCAGAGTCAGCATCCACTATCGGTCAGGAAATCTACAACGGAATAAGACAAGAAAGCCGAGAGATCCCACGCCGGGTGGGAATCGATGTTATGCGAAGCAGTGTGAGGGGAGCTATACCAAGTTAACGAAACGACCTTGAGAGCAAGCACCAAGACGTAGGCCGCTGTTTCATGACCTACATGACACGCATGTCATGACCTATCATTTATGTTCGTCATACACTCTTGTCATACAATGCCAATTTTGGTACATACCAAGTGAACGAGACGACCACGAGAGCACCGAGACGTGGGCGGCTAGATAGATAGATAGATAGATAGATAGATAGATAGATAGATAGATAGATAGATAGATAGATAGATAGATAGATAGTCATCTCAAGGTGGCAAATGTTCGCCAAGAAATGCTTCGCATCTAAAACGAGTGCGTCGCTTCACATGGGTCCGTATTTATGGACAGATCATAGGCTAGAATTGTTTGTGTGAGGAATTTACAGCCAATCCTGACGCTGAACACATTATTAGCGAAGGCAGTCGGCCAATCGCTAGGAGCCCTTACGAACCAAAAGCTTTGCGAATACGGCCGAGTCTTGTTCTACCCACCCCCAACAATACTACTCCGAGAGCATGCAAACACAACTAAAAACTATGAAAATACAATAAAGGTAAACGAAGCAAGCGCAAAAGCTGACAAAACCGCAATAGCTGCCCCAACGACAACGAAAACAATGACAACGACAGAACAACAACAGCAACGACCGTCAAGATGGCTACGACAATGACATCACAAAGGTCACGTTGTTGACCCGAGATTGAATTGTCACTGCGCGGAAAAACACAGCTTTCTCGTCTGGCAACAACTCGGGCACAATTCACTAAGCTTTTCGTTCGTAAATGTTCGTCATCATTGGCTGGCGGCCCTAGCTCTTATAATATATGCCCAGCGTCACGATTTGCTGGATTGGCTGGAAAACTGGAACAGCTTTCTTGCGAATACGGGCCTTGCTTCGTGCCAAGGAAACGCGATGACAATAGACACGGTAGCGATAGCTGCAATAGACGCTATACGAAAACAGGATGGAGGAGCCTTAACGGCTATCGCTGTAAACGAAACGCAACGGTGAACAGTAACCGACTATGTTTTCTTTCTTCTTTCTTCTTTCTTTCTTCTTTCTTTCTTTCTTTCTTTCTTTCTTTCTTTCTTTCTTTCTTTCTTTCTTTCTTTCTTTCTTTCTAGCTCTCGCAAAGTAAAGGTCGCTGCCTCCGCAACGTCCGCTTCGCTGCACAGCGCGCCGGTGGTCTTCAGTGCGATTCCCTCCTCCGCTACTGCTTCAGCCCTTTCTCTCTCGATCCGCGTCCCTCCCTACGCAATGCAAAAGCGCGCACTGCCTGCGCGGCGCGCAGCTGGTCGACAGAACTATACACAAGCGCTACAATACACGCTCGCAGAGGCAGCAAAAGAGTCACAACGCCCATCGTAGAGGAAGGAGGTCGTTATCCGCAAACAGCTGCGCGCACTGCCATCGCAGTCGTTGGTCTCCTGCAGTGTATAGAGGGGATGAGAGCTGTGCCGGCAAGCAACGCAAAATCGGGTCACTGGAGCAGCCGTCGGACAGCAACGGCAACGCTGAGGCACGATCGGCGTCCGGCTGCGCAGTTAACCGTTTCCTTGCTTTTCTTTTTTTTCGAGCCCTTTATTTATGTATTTTCTTTCGCTCCACGGCCCTCTTTTATCAGCCTCGTCTGTCCGAGGTATTACGAATTCAACGCTCAAAAGGGCGTAGTACGTACGAGCTCTATAGCGAAAATGGGAGTTATAACGGACGAGGGAAAGCGTACCGTACTTTCAGAGAGAAGGAGAGAGAGAGAGAAAAAAAAAAGAAAGAAAGGAAGGAAGGAATAAAGAAAGAAAGAAAGAAACGCAGGGCGATCCTTCACATGTGGCAGTGCGCACGTACAGTCACAAATCGTTCTCCGAGCGCGCAGTAAAACCAGCCGCTGTGCACAGTTCCGAGGCATTGAAGAATCTGCGGCTATAGTGGAAACGCGCGTAAATAAATCAAGCCGAGGGAAAATAAACAGTGTACTGTATGTGCACAGAGAATCACGACTCGACCGTTATCAGACCGCGCCCATCTCAGTGCAATCTCTCGAAATATGATGTGGGAGGCAGAGGACCAATGGGGAGAGAGAGAGATCGCGAGATAGTAAGGGAGAGTAAGGGAAGGAGACGGGCGAAAGCTTTCGAACGCCGCAGTGCGTTATTCTGCGAGAATATTGTGGGTTATAGCATAGCCTCCGAGATCGGAAGGACAGAGCGAACCGCCCGATCTCGGATTGCCATGGTTATGGTGAGGCAGGTGGCAACGTGTCATTTCCTTTCTCTATCTCCCTGCTTTGTAGACGTCGTAAAACCTTAGCTAAGCGAGGTCTTAGCCTAAGGCTAAGGTTCTGGCAAGGGGCTTGTTTGCGTGTTTGTCAGGACAACTGCGTGATTACGCGGGAATCCATAGCTATAACGTGACGAAGACAAGTCGTCTGCAAGCTGATACTTCCTTTTTTTGTATAATTTTTTTACCACTGTTAATCAGTGCAGTGTCCCATATTTCTGCGACCCTTTCGCCTTCTATAAAGTTCCAGGTATAGGCAGTCGAGGATACGGTGACACTGGAGATAACGTTTATTACTTTCACGGAAACTAATATAAAGTTTTTCTGTTTTTCGAATAATCAATTCGGTCCTCTTTGGATAGACTTAAAGGCCCGGGCGTAGCTTATTTCTCACGACCGCTTTAGTGCCGCTGCTGTGTTGTCTTTTCTTTTTTTCTTTTCCTACTTTTTTCGTTGTTGTTGGACGGTCCGCTTAATGCTTCTGTCTGCGACAAAAGAAGCTGCAATGCACCAAGAGGTCGAGGAAAACAAATGGCCCTTAAGGAAAAGGCTCCTTAAATGCCGCTCTCTTACAGAAAATCTGCGCTCCGTCCGAAGGGTATGATTCTGTGTCCTTGATGAGAATACGCCGTTCAGACGTTGCCATTACTGGACCTGACTCGGCTCTGCGCGCAGCACGAAATGGGTATACGCCTTTCAACCAGCAACGATAGAAACGCGTGTAATAAGAATCAACAGCCATATTACAGGTGTATATCTATACTCGCCGCGATATGTAGGTATCCGTGCGGCAATGTAGAAACATTTATTCTCACATGATCGTATGAGATTATTGGAAATGCGGCAAATGTGTGTCATACGAGTTTCTTCGGTATGGTGGGTATAGACATCATCTGCTCGAGTTTGGACCACGACTGACCGCACCGTCTAGCGCGAGGCTGACACCTGCAGTGTGGGGATGTGCGACGAAGAGATACACGGGAAAGATGACAGAAACAGGCATAGAGGAAGAGTGCTCGCGGAGCTGGCAGCTCTGCTGTCACTATATAGACGGCCCCGAGTTGAGCAGCAGCACGCGAACTTAATTCCCATTCACGCGAAACTCTATATACCGAGAGGACGCGCGCTCGTGCCCAATGAAAAGGTATACAGTCGGCGCCAAAAGTCTACGGGACGCGAGATTTTGCGGTAAAAAAAAACTACAAAAAAAAAAAAAAAAACAGGTGGAATAAGCGCGCGACAAACCAGCGGGTGCGCAGCCTCCAATTCAAACTTTTCAGTGCGTGACAGCCTTTGCGACCTATACATCCATCGATAAAATTGGAAGCCTCACACCTTAAGGGAGCAGAAATTGACGCATGTCGTAGCGCGCAATCTTTTATGGACGACCGTACAGTCTATATACGTATACAGTCTACACGGACAGTCTCTTGCGTATACAGTCTCTACGTACATATACGGTACGGTAGACAGTCTCTAGTGTATACGGCAGTGCTATGCGCGGCGCCAGCGCAAGACGGGCCCAATACTCCCGAGAGGATATTCGGCGCGCTGCACCCCGCCATGCAAGTACACCTTGACCCGGAGCACGCTGCATGCAGCGCCGTATAGCGTTGCGACAGAGAATGCTCCTAGCCGGGAGTCACGAGGAAATTTTCGCCCCGCCGGGCGACTGGCGCACCTGACAAAGAACAAGTTCAGTTCGAACGTAACCGGGACACCCCGTCGATGGACAGCCTAATCGTCACTTCAGGCAGCAGTCGAGGCGCGCACCGATTCAAGTCGGGCGGAAACAAGAGTCGGCGTTCTGCCGCGTGGCGTGTCTCAAAAGGCGGTGCATACACCCCTCCTCCTCCTCTTCGCGTGATTGCGTTTCGTCACAAGAAGATAATGACATCGCGGCGACGGCCGTGACCCGCAGCGGAATTTTCAAATAAAAGGTGTGAACAGTCCTTCCAGCACCTGCAGAAGCCTCGACGTCGCGGTGCTGCAGGCCGTAGAAACACAAACTCACTGTATAGCATCTAGCCACCGGCAGCTGTTCGCAAACAAACAAGTAATCTGAAGTTGAAGTTGCGTGCTTTCGGGTTGCGCGGCTTGGTGGCGACATATATCTATACTGACGCGTCGGAGCGATTGCGATGTGCATAACGTCAGGTAAATGAAAATGCGAACAGGTAGCTAATGCGAACTGGTTAGCTATAGAGCACATCTTACGTAGAATTACACGGATGCGTTGCGTCGCACCTTTTCATACACACTGCCCTTAAACGCTTTACGGCCGTTCGAATGTATCCTCCATAGAACAAATACCGCAAGCGTTATTCTCGTTATAGCGAACGCAACACGAAAGTGCGGTTGATTTTATTTCGACCTGTTCGAGCTTGAATTTATGCTTGTATACACACGCGGAACGTCGATATACATTATAGTTACAGACACTAGTTACATTAGTTACCTTATATTTACGCAGCAAACTCCTCCCGCCACACAATCTTCAATTGTGCTTTGAAAAAATCGTAAACGGACCGAATGCATGTCATACGCGCGATATACAGTATATAGAAGCACCTTGCTAGCAGATTTAGGGCACGTAAGTGCTCAACGATTGAAACGTGAAACCAGTGCTCGCCAGTAGCTCGGCGCTACCGGCGAGCACTGGTTGATCGCTGGGGCGCCAAATTCATATTCACAATGTGTCACAAAGGCCTTCGCTTTCATCGTGCAACACAATGCATCGGCTCGGCGTCCCAAGCGCACACCGGTGGCGCAAGAAGTGACGGCAGCTATGCGCTTCGAGTGTATCGCGCTTAAATCGCTGAGCACTGTACGTATAATGTATGGATTCGTATCGCTCGATTATATAGTCGATTCCTGTCACACGGGGAGTTCACGGCCGACAGATACCCGCAGTGATTGCTTAGTGGCTATGGTGTTGGGCACGAGGTCGCGGGATCAAATCCCAGCCATGGCGGCCGCATTTCGGTGGGGGCGAAATGCGAAAACGACCGTGTACTTAGATTTAGGTGCACGTTAAAGAACCACAGGTGGTCTAAATTTTTCCGAAGTCCCCCACTAAGGCGTGCCTCATAATCAGATCGAGGTTTAGGCACGTAAAACCCCCCTTTTTTTTCTTCAGATACCGGCATCGCCGCTCGGACCACAGATGAAGCGCTAAAAGGAATAGCACGGGGAATAGAATGTTCACATCAATCAGGGCAGGTATATCCACAAAACTTGTCGGACGGCATTCACAGAACAGTTCTTAGGCTACAACATGTTCGCAGTTCTGGAAGTCCATCGTGGTGCTGTGCATATTGTTATCAAAGGTGACCGACCAATGGCAAAGAGTGTATACTTAAGAACGAAACGCGTCGTAAATTGAGCACCTCAAGAGGTTTTCCCTGTTATCTCGCTGGCGTCCGGGCGTCCGCCATTCACAATTATTATAATTATTTGATTTGAAAGCATATATACATTTTACAGGAAAGGTGAAGCGAGAGGCAGGCTGGCAACTCTCACAATGGCCGTCGGCGCTATAATCAATCACCGCAGCGGCGGCCAATTTCGGACGCCACTTCCGAAAGAAATGTTTGGCGAATGCACTAGCCCAAATGATCTTAATGAGAGCAGCATTCCGGGCAAGTTGGTAATCCATTACTAAAGTATTATTGCACAACAAAAAGATATGGACGGGTGAGAAGAACACACACACCAAGCGCAACTGATCATCGGCATTGGCTTCACTGTCACCCTCGTAAGAATCGGCGCTTGGACGCAGCATGCATATATACCCAGCTGTATTCTACATAATTTGAGCAAACAGGTACACTGCCGGGACAGGACGACGGATTGTCGCAGTAAGATTACTAAAGTGTGAAGCGAAATGACCATAAAGCAGGTGCATCAGTCAAACAAGTCAACGAAATCATCGGGAATTGTGTATACGTTCTTTGTGAAACTGATTCGCGGGGTTCGACATAGCGCCGCACGGCTATGTCAGTGACCGTAGTGGACGGCTCCAGGTTAATTTTGCGATCAGCTGGGGCTCTTCAACGTGCCCCAAATGCACAGTACACGAGCGTCTTTGCATTTACCTTTAAATGTGGCAGGGACGCGCACCCGCCACCTCGTGCTCGGCAGCAGAACGCCACCGCCACTGAGCTATATACCGCGACAGGTTTCTTTATGAAGTCGAAAAGGAATGAAACACCGATTCGAGCATTGTTGTTAGGTTGTGATTGAAAGTTAATGCAGCCGGCAGTCAGCCGGCAGTCAGACCACCGACATACGCTTACACCGGCGGCGGTAAAGGCGGCCCAGACACACGATTTCCGGACTTGGCAAGTTCAATGACCGCGGGCTACTGTGGTTTGAGACATGGGCGGTCAGAAGTACATGTCCCCCCGTCACGGTATTGCATAATGGATGAACGCCACTGTGAACGGAGTAAGCGCGCGCTCGAGGGCAGCAACCCAGGCCGCCAACAACGAACGTGACACGTGTGGTGCGGCCAGGGGCGAAACCACGAGGAGGGAAGAAGCCATAGCGGTGACATTGCAGACGACGGCAGATAAAAAATATGCGAAGAAAGAAAGTAAGTATGGCGCGTTATCTGGCCGTCAGACGGTGACAGAACGAGCGTGTCCGGCAATGCGCGCGCTGCGAGGCGATGCATTCCGGGGTAATGAAGTCCGGAAGATTCTACTCCCGCGTCCGACCGACAAGCAGGACGCCGGCGGGTCGCAGGCACTACTGGGCACTACTGCGCCTCGTCTACGATTTGATTGATCTGTGGATGGCGTAAGAAGGCACCCACCGTATGCACGCATTGGTATCTTTCACTCTTTCTCTCTCTCTTCACACGCACAGGCGTCTTGTAGTACGTTATACCTAAGAAATCTCGATCGCAAGGTCGATAGAGGCGGCAATGCTAACCGAATAATTGACCCTGTGAACGAAAGAGTTTTTGAGTTCAGCGCATATGACACAGTGCCAAAGATGCTATCTTTGGGGTTACTTTAGATTATGGAGACTGCCTGCGTACGCTATACTTCTACGGTATAGTTCCACCAACTCCACTGCGAAAGAAAGTGAGAAAAAAAAAATTAGCGTAGCTTGCACTGGATGCGCAATGCTAAAGAGACAGCGGAGCTGATGGGCGCCTAGCTAGTCCTGGCTTTTGGGCTGGGCTAAGCACTACCAAGTCATCTCCAGCATTTCCCGGAATTTATTAATTATTGATCGGTTAGCTACCGATTGGCTATCGATAAGTGACTGAGCTTAGATAGTCGCAACCATGCTTATCTAGACTAAGCCAGGCTCAGTTTCGCTAGTTCACAGGGGTATGTGCCATTGCGCTTGGACCCTTTCTGCCCAACCGCCAGGATCGGCCCACATTTTCTGTTCGCGGTTGACACATTAGGCCCGGCTTAAACAGCTCGGCTGTTGAAAAACTGCCCATCAATCATATTTTCTGAACACATCAAGACAACGCTGCATCGACATCCCTACACAGAATGTTCGCTTGTTTGTTTATGCACTTTATTCGGTAAAGATGAGGGGGGGGGGGGGGGGTGTAGCGATCGTTACTCAAGGTCGCATGCGCAGTGTTACGCACGACGCAACACTCTCTATCTCGCGCACAGCCCGAAGGGAGAAGAAGGCTAGGCACACTACTTTGTCCGCAGAAAAGGACAGATGGGGCGGAGACGGGGTAAAAAGAGAAAACACAAACCAACCCGACGTCGTCCCTGGCTTACATAGACGCCGAGCGGCGGCGGCGGCGGGATGACGATACGCCTCCGTGCGGCCGCGTATCTCATCAGAACGGTGCACGTACGCACACAAGCAGCGCACCACGCGGAGAAGCGTTGTCGGAGACGGAGGAGACCGGTGGAGTGAGTGCTCGTCGCCGTCGGGCGGAGGTCGGCCGTCATTAAGAACTGCCGCACCATTTCACGCAACAAAGCACCTCGCGGCACACGACGAACGCGGCACCTTGACCCGCCCCTGCAGTGGCGGCGCATTATGCACGCACCGGCGCACAGACCGGCGCAGCGGGAAGAGGGACGACGCTTGGCTTCGAGGAGCGTCTGCCCCGCAGAGCGAAGCGGAAGGAACTAGCACTACTCCGCGGGCGTCTCTTCTCGGCCACGGTTCGCGCTCAGGCCAAGGCGCGCCTACGCGTTGTCCTCCGGCCGACGGTCGTCGGCGCGGAAGTGTGTGCTCCAAGCGTGTTACGAGCCCGTTACGTATACGTTCCTTTGTTATAATTGTGCGAGCACTCGTTCGACACTCGGCACTAGAAATAACAGCGTCGGTAGTAAGAAAACACTCGCTTATACATGTATATAGTAGGCGTGACGGAATTCGGGAGGTTACCTTTTTCTCTTTGGGCAAGGGGTAAACAAAAAAGAAGAAGGAAGCTTTTTGAGAAAAGCATTTTGGGCTTGATGACATGACGACACAAGAACCGAAACGCTAACGAACTCCATTCCGCCCTGTGAAAGTGGACGCACAGCGAAAGTGTCGCCGACGTCACACAAGCACCACCTCCGCAAGCGACTGCAAGGGTGCGGAAGTGCAGCATGCATCCTCATTCATCTAGGCCCTTCGCCAAGCGCAAGTGAATTACTGCACTAAACGAATGTTTAAAAGTGAATTGCGTCAGAAACGCGCGGTCCACATTCTGTCCTCCGAGAACAAGATGACGTCAGGCTCAGTGTGCACCCACGGCGACAGTCGTACAGACACGGGTGTAGCCCAACGATTGCGTGCGAGCCCACAGAGCTGTGATTACGTGAGTTCTCTATGCGCAGACTGAAAACTGTCTATGTCTAATTCGTGTCACACGCACAATCTCACTGTTTTACCTTTCCGACCTCGTCCCCAACATCCTATGATGCACATTAATTTCTCTTCTCATCATCGTCTTGCGCAGCGTTCTGCCGGTCGGTTCTCCTGCTCAAGCTAACAAAGGTGGCTCGGGGGGTCTGGCAACAGGACGGCTGCAATTTCATTTTCTTTCGCGCCTTCTAACATTACCGGCCATTATCTGTCAATTTGTTTCCTTCCCTTATTCTTTACATTTACAGGTTTTCAGGTCACCGCCTTCCATCCTTCACTGCCCTCTCTTGACTGTCTGAGGACAACTTCTCTTCCACTAGTAAACTGGACTGGCCAGGACTGCCACTCTTTGCACCGCTTCACCATTCCTCTTTTCACTCCTTCACTTCTCATTTTCCTCTTAAAGAAAACGTGCTGTAGTAAACTTCCACGGAGGAGTGGCCGGGATCCTTACAGGTTCCTGGCGCTGACTATAGGACAGCTCTGGGGGGCCGGGAGCGCTCGGTCTACGGGTTGGAGTTTACCCTGTCTTTTATTTCCTATCATATTCATTCCATCTCTTACAATTTTTTCATTATTCCGTTAGTCTCTGGACACCCCAACGACAATTTCTTTTTACCAATTGTGTTTTATGCGAAATTAACATTTGAGCTACGACCCCTACATTATTTATATTTCCCTGGTATTAGCCTGCATTACAAATGGTATAGTGCGGGTTTCCTCACATTTATTTATGTTCTTTTTTCTCACCCGAGGGTTCAAAACCATGCCGTGTCTACGTTCAGCAAAGCGCAAGTTGTGACGTTTGAATTTCTCGTAGACTTCATGCGCAGTTCGGCTTTGTCCAGGAGTTCTACACGTTCCGTGCTCATTGTCAATGTGTCGAAGAACAACAGTCCGGCATTGTTACTATAATCAGAATTAGAACTGTTCAATTGAAAGATTGCGCCGTACTTTCAGCAGCTTGGCTCAAATTGCGAAGCAGTAGCAGAGCTATACGTTGCGAAAGTTCTCAAGAACCACCGCTTGGGATCTTTCCTTGAGATCCAAGAAATGCTCTCTCTCTCTCTCTTGCACGTACTCTTCCCCTCACTTATGGTTATCTAAGTATAATATTTCAGGCGGCCGAAAGAAAATTGTGGTAGTGTTTACGAGTCCCAAGTCAGATGAGAAACCATCGCCAGATTTTTCTTCTTGTTCTTCTTGTGTTTTACGTAAAACTATAGCATTTGCAGCGTGTCTTTTACCCCAAGGCGACATGAAAACAACCGATGACCTGTTTTCCTTTACAGGCACTTCTTCTTGAATGACCCTGGCATTGTCTTAAAAAAAAAAAAAAAAAGACAGCGTCGGGGCAGAGCGACGCACAAATGAATAAAAGAAGAGCCAGTATTACAGGACACCGGGAGGACGAGCCTGGTATACCTGGAAATTCATTATATCGCGACCGCGGCAGGGCAGGACGTGCCGCTCGCACACGGGGGAACCGCCATAAAAGAGCTCGTTTATGTGGCCGGCATTCCCCGCGCGCGCGCATTGCGCAGCCGATCAGCCGGCGCCACAATTTCCGCCGCCGCCGGCGGGTACCGTAAAAAGCGCGCGCGCCTAGTTGCTGCGGCGTGCAAAGACAACATGAAGCTGACGACTACGAAGGGCCGAATTCGTCGCCGCCGCGTCATCGTTTTCGAACGAGTGGCATCGCGTTCCAATGAGGCACTATAACTGGTATCTCATTTTGCTGTTACACAAAAGGAGTGAGATTAAAAAATGGCGGAAGCCATAGGGAACCAGCGCTGAAATTTGGCGTGACAACAGCAGCGCCGTAACACAGCCTACCGAGCGAAGGAAACAGTTTTTAGTATAGGACATGCTTTCAGTTCGCGTCAGCAAATTCTCTGCTCATCATGAGGCACATGCACCTGACCCGACTGGGCATCGGCGTGCTAGAAGGTGTGAGCGCACGCACTCTCAAAGTTTGGCCAGATACGGACAAAGCTTGGCCAGATGCGATGGGCGTTATCAAGTGTTGATATAAGCGCTCGTCTGTCATCGTTCATGAGATCATACCATCTCCTCCCCATCCCTATCGGACGGCCTAAGCATATTTCAGCAGGACAATCAAATTGCCCTGGTTGGTGCAAAAGGAGAGGTTGATGCCTATAAGTGGCATCGGCTACTCCTCTCATGTGACATGCATGATAACTGCGTTCATAATGGTCGTAACATAACAACGATTAGGAAAAACAAAAAGAAAGGCAGAAAGAACACGGGGACATTACTACTGAAATTCGCCTGCATAAAATATCGCTTAAATTATGGAGGAACCTGTGCAGTTTCTCTCTTTGTCCTTTCCATGTCGGGCGGTGGGCCAACGGAGCTATATAGCTAATGACTTTGGCAGCCGGCTTCATTACATCACTTTTATAACCGCCGCGCTACCGACCGAGAAAAGAGCATCCATGCTGGCAAGTGACCAACAACAGGACAAAACGCTTATGCCCGCTCTATCCAGGGAGAAAAACGACGCATCAAAGAACAAGAATACGAGGAAATTTCCTTTCGGTGTTTTTTGTAAATATTGTGCTATCTACGCATTTGCTCCACTGGGCATTTTTTTACTGCGCGCTATCGCACAGATTCTCCGCGCGTGGTTGCGCAGTCTGTCTGTGTTTTGCCTTGTCGATTCCTCTAAACTAATATTTGCACTCCAGACCACAGAAAGGCTGGGATCGGTGCGCTTCGAATCGTCGCGGTGCTTCGGCGTGGAGGCGCGGCAATGGTTGCGAACGAGTAAAACCGTTTCCTAGTTCCTATTTGTGGCTGGCTGTGGCGTTCACAAAAACATATCAGTTCTTTGTTTTTATTTGGTAACGGTGACACACCTTCGTGCCTCAGTTGAGGGTGCGACGAGCCTATAAATTATCGCCTGCGTATCTGTTCCAGCTATGACCGACAACGGCCTTCTACTTCACACCAGGTTAGTTCACCTGGATTCAAGAATATACAGAATACGAAATCTATAGTGCCCTGTGGGGTCCTCTCGACTAAATTTCATTCGTAGTAATAACAATGTCAGTAGTGTGAGTGAGTGAGTGAGTGAGTGAGTGAGTGAGTGAGTGAGTGAGTGAGTGAGTGAGTGAGTGAGTGAGTGAGTGAGTGAGTGAGTGAGTGAGTGAGTGAGTGAGTGAGTGAGTGAGTGAGTGAGTGAGTGAGTGAGTGGACATTTTGTCTAGGAAAAAGCAGATGCCTTGCCACCTGATAAAAATTATTTAGCAAGCTACTTTACTCAAAGTGAAGGAGAAGAGGAGAAAAGCTGGAACACAGCAATGTGTAATTAATGACAGAGGAAATCAACCAGCGTTACCAGCAAGTCAGACGACCCGACTCGCGCGTGCAGGTTCGTTACATGATAGACGATCCCAAGTCATCGTAGTCATTAACATTCAAATGTGATCGTACATTTTGCCTTGCCGGAGTTCAACAAAGACCCGTGGCAGCCTATGGCAACAACAACCATTATTCGCATATAACAACTACAGTGCTATACAAACACCCCAGAGCTCGTTCAAAATGCACGTCTTTCTTCTTAGAATATGTTGAAGCGTAAGCCCGGCTCAGGAGTTCTTGCATGCGACGACCAAAATGTTACGCCAATGCGCCGTTCGTTCCAGCTGGCAGTTAGTAAACGCTAAATATACCTGACTCATGCGTCCAACCTGCTTCCTCTCCAACAACTCGTACCGCCCGAGAAAGGCCCTAAATCGAGGCACTAAATCAAGCCACAAAATTGCAGAGTTTGTTTGTAAGTTCGTGTAATGATGCATCCCTTTAGCGTTCGTGAGAGCAATGCTTAAATGACAGAGGAAAAAACATTTGCCCTGCAATGACACCGAACGGAAATAGCAGGCAGATTTACAAGCGGCGGTGTAAGGGGGATCGAAAATAAGGACACAAATTTCAGAACAATATGCGCGCGCCGCCACAGAACATTCCAGAGTTCACGTCAAAATGTTTACTCTTGACAAAGACACGCTACACCGCGCGTCCAGCACGTAGAAAGCAAAAGAACACGCATCGTTCATTACCAACACAAACAGCTCAGCGGGGAAATAGGCCAGTAAGCGAACGCCAGCACAATGTTTCATTAGAATACCGAGAGCGTTTCCTATATGACTCACGGGCATAGGTGGATCAGCATTAACGGAATTCATGCAGTCGTACTCACAAAATATGTTTTCGCTTAGGGCCTCACTCGGACTCAGCCAGGCTCACTAACGTACACTCACCAGAATTCTATACTCAACTCAGCCGGACTCATTCGCGGACTCACTGGTCGGTCTGAGTGCAGTCTGTGTGAGTCGATTCGTGAGTGAGGTTGCCACTCGATAACAAGACTATACGGACACCGGCAAAAAATAAATGAACGGTGCGTGGAAATATAACAAGCAAGGCCGAATTCCCCTGCTTACATTACATTTTATTTCCTAGCTTCCTTTCGTGCATCTTTGCATGGCGTGCGCGGAATACAGGAAAACTCTGCACGAAATGAAACCGAAGACTGACCGTTGTTATACCGCAAGCGCCAGCGTTTTTCCTCCTTGGAATCAGTCGAAGGTTGTTACCAATGGCAGCGCTAACGCGCTGGTCCCCGCCCTATTTTCAAGGTGCACACAGAAAGTCGATTCGCGGTCACTGCCTTAACGTTCGGCGCTGAGGGATGCGAAGAAAGTACGTGAAAGTGGCCATCAACGAAAAAAAACCTATCGAGGGTAGATGAAAAAGAAAAACAAATGGTGGCCACCGTAGATAACCCACCACTTCCTATCCTTTCTTTATTTACCTTCCGGTAGCTTTCCTTACTTGCTATCAAAAGTGCGATATATCGCATCTTTATTGCTTCTATAGTTCCAGACAGAAGCAGCTATACATAGTAGCTCCGCACAAGACTCGCCACAAGAAGTGCTGGTCTGTTTTAATGTAATTTTAATGCAATTATACCATTCTCAGATTTCTTCACGTATATACTTTTCGGGGGCTTTTTGTCTGTCTGCCTGTCTGTCTCTAACCGTTTTCCCGTCAACTTGGGACACTGGGCAGCCCATGGTCAAATGGTTAGAGCTTCGGGCTGCTGTTTTTAGGGAAGAGCGGGTTCGAAAACAATCGTCGGGCTAACTTGGGTCACGGGTATACATGACCCTGCCTATGTGCCGCTCTCCCATGAACCTCAACTCGGATAACCTCAACATGAACCTCAACTTGGTTCACCTCAACTTGGATAACTGCGTATGTGAAACTATAGGCATGTTGCGACACTTCAATGAAGCTCTTTGATGTACAAAGACGACTGAACGGGCGTGTTGGTAATGTTGCAGCTTTGGTTAGCAGCGAGACGATCTTTTTTTTTTTTTTCTTTCCCCGCTTGGGTTTCCATGCGGTCAGTATGAAACTAAATATAATAAGCATGCAGCACCGTTTGAAAGAGATACTGCAATAGTGATTTATAAAATGCGTTCTACATGGGAAAGAGCGCTGCTTACAAAATTTTTTATTGCGCACGTTAACCAGGCTTAAGTACGACGCTACGGCACAACAGATGTGAATTTCGGTCCATGGATATGCGCAACTAGGCATCTGCCGCACTTCAATGAATTATTAATATTTATTATTATTATTATTATTATTATTATTATTATTATTATTATTATTATTATTATTATTATTATTATTATTATTATTATTATTTTGCTGATGTCACATCGGAATGCGACTGCGGCAGCCTAGAATCGCGCTATCGACCACGTGCTCAGCTGTAAAGAACGTCAGAGCACTCGTGGAAGGTAGCAACACGATGCGTCACAGTGACGCCGTTACTCGGCGTGCATGTCAACGCTCGACTTTTTTTCGGCGTTCACACAGTTGTCCCCAGTGTCAGAATCGAAGCGAGAGGAAGATCGAAGGCGTCAAGTGCAGAAACCGCGGACAGCTCTAAAGGTCTAACAGGAGGGACACAAACAGCACCCACACGCGCGCGCGCTGTATGTGTCGTTATTGTGTCCTGTGTCGGGTGCTCTACACCCATAGAACTACGGTATGACGTACAAACAATCCAAACGTGCCACCCACCCTAACGATCAGAGTTACTCGCGTTACGAAGACGTACGTCTAACGTTTCGCACGTCATCCCTTGTCTTGGTTCCGACAGCACTGACGCCGTTTTTTTTTTCTTTTTTTTTTTTTTTTTTTGCGCGCGTGATGGAGCGAAACGGGCGGATGCCCCTATATGCAGGGAGGCCACACCCCGCCCACCCCTTACCCCTATAGCAAACGCTGCAGTTCCAAGGCCGCCTTTCGCGACAGACGGCGGGTTTCACCGCGGAGCACATCTCCGCGCATTGTCCCCGTCCTTCGGGACGCGCGGTGACACAACGAAGCACGCTCGCACGCGTTTGCTCAACCCAGGGTTCGGCGAATCCCCCTCTTCATTTTCACACTTCCGACCTTGGCGCGGAACGACCTTTAGCTCGCCGTTATACGCACGCCATACAATGCTGCAGGCTGTGCGGTGTGTGGCGTGACCTGTCACTATGCGAGTGAGGCATATATATATATATATATATATATATATATATATATATATATATATATATATATATACAGACACAATGCCTCTGCAATCGCGAGCAAGAGTTTTCGAGTCTGGCAGCTAGACATATGAGAGAGTTTTAGATGAGGGCACGCACACTAAGCGTTGGGAGACGCAAACCCGCTGGGCGTATACAAAAGAACGTAAAGCGAGCACAAAAGAACGCAAATGGCCCACAATGTAGTTTGCGCCCACCGACGCATGGGGGTTGCTTCGGTTCGACATTCTAAAACTCTCTACTGACAGTATGTTTCGTTCTGATTGGGTTATCACCTTGGAGGATCGACGTCGGCTCCAACCAAAACTTGTTTATCGTACCCGACGGACACAAAAAAGCCGAGAATTTACTTAGCGGAATTTTCTTTCTTTTATGCTTGAGATCATAGGTGCTTCGAGTAACGATAGAGCGAAGCTATCAGCACGTCTCGGAATCACCCCTGAACGAAAGAAACTGTCTCGCAACTTATACCCCATATACGCCCAGATACACAAACCTACGCACTGGTGTCGGATTGTCTGCAAAAAGCGAAGCTTTGCTCAGACCAATGCTCCTGCCACGCAGCTTGTTAATCTGACAGCTCGCAGGTACTCGATTATCACTCACGGGAAAGCTTAATTGCACCGTCTGCTATAGCGGCGGCTGCAACGATTGAATTGCACTTTTTTCTTTCTTCTTTAACTTCTACACCTCTCCTATACACGCTATAGAAGCAACTGATCACTTAAAAGCGAACTCTGTCGTTTATAATAACGCTGTACCAGAAGGTATCGACGACATAAGCTTGCTTTCGTGACGGCCAGGCATTTCGCAATGATGAGTCGAGTATTAATGTAAGCACTGCGTTTCGCTTTAAAACGTAACGCCAAAACTTTTCCATCTTACTCACAGAACCGAGTTCTGTGAGCTGCCAGCTCGTTGGACGCGTGACGGACCGTCGTAAAAAGAGAACAAGCTAGCGGGCAAGAGCGTCACGCGGTAAATCCATGAATTATAGAGGATTAGCGGTTAGTGAGCGCGAAAAACACGGGCTTGTTTAGACCAATCAGGTATTCGACGTTCAAGCCAATCACGACAATTTACTTCGCCATCTGAGACGTCTGGCCAATCTGTCAGGATGAACGACACGCCATCCACTGCACCGTGCAAGCATGACAGTCAATTACTTTCAATGACCTATACTCACAATCACGACATCCAACGAAGGATATGCCAAACGGCTGGTCAAGCAATGAAGCCAACTATATATAAGCGGAATTAAATGCCAGCTAGCCAATCAGCACACAAGCAGCAATACGCAAGCCAACGCACTGGGCAGTCGCGACAAACATGCCACAAGGGACCCCTACATATAGTGAGCCAACCAATCGCAACAGCCAACAATGCGAGAAAAGCCGGCCAAACCCACGGGAGGATCAACGGCAGGGCGTGAATTGGCCATCATCAGTGCAGAAGACGGAGCAAATTAGTCCTATAGATGCGTTTAGCTTCACGCATGAAAATATTAAGCCCTTTGTGAAGTGTTATACGGAAATGCCCAAACAACTTACGACGATTACTACTGTGAAACGAAATAATACACCTTAAAAGGGTGGATCGTTTCTAAAGAGTGCGCACCACTAACTCTTAACGCGACCACATTCAACAGTCAGAAAAATGCTTCTTGTAAGAGCCCGGGTCTCCTTTTTTACGCACCCGATTTGAAACACCTAAACCCGCACGCGCAAGAAAGTATTCACTCTACAGCGAGCGCCCACCAATCACGGCACCGCATCAACGTCATCTTTTTTTTTTCAAAGTGGCACAACAGATCACGCGAAACCCTGTAACAAAATAGGCTTAGCCCGAGGCACGTATACACTATACGTCGTCTCGACAGGCAGCCTTGACAAACGGGGCGCAGCGTAAAACGCAACGCGCGTGGCCTTGTACAAGCCAGCCAGCCGGCATGGTGTCATTGCCTCATAGACGGCGCACACGGTTCTATACAGCCCTTAGGAAATGAAGAAGATATAGCTCTATAATAAAGTGCAGCGCCCCGCAACACTGCACTTGCGGTAGCGTAAGAGATGCTCAAACAGATGCGACGAGGCTAGGGCTAGCGAGAGAGAGAGAGATAGCTCTAATGAGAAAAAAGAAAGAAGAGAGAAAGGAAAGCGAATGAAAGCGGCATACGCTGGAACTTAGCGGCACCCTGTACTGCAAACTCTTTGCGGGGAAAGATAAAAAAAAAAGATAAAAGAAAGAAAAAGATAGAGAATTGAAGAGAAAAGAGAGAGAGACAGGCTTCGCCTTTAATAAGTGCGTTCCAGCTCGATTTCCCCCGGGGCATCCGACGTGCAACTGCACCGCCACTGCGAAGCTGCAAAGAGGCTCGCCGTGTCGACACCACACCCTTGCACGCGCAGCGCGTCGGAGTCGTCCATGAGCTGCACGGCTTTCCGGCATTGCACGAACACACGTGCAGACACACACACTAGCTTACGCACTTACAGAGCGCGACAGCGAACAGAATCGCGGAGAAACACGCGGTGTATATTTTAACACGGTCTATATGTAGGCGCGTACACGTTTACACTTCAAATTAAGAAAAAAAAAATAAGCAAAAGTCGCATACAGGCTTATAGACATAAATATGCCAGAAGCAGCCGCAGAATCGGCGGAAGAAGTCGTTTAATATTAACGTTCACAAGGAATGCCTATCAATCTTCACTAGCATGACGGCCCCCTCACAGGCAAGCAGACAACGGGGCTCATGAAGGCGCTATATGTGTAGTTGCAAAGTCTGATCCTATATACAAGCTATCCGCTTACTCAATTTCTCATATAGTATTCGATTCCACGTAAATATGTCGCAATCGTCCTTGGCTGCGATGAAACCAAATCCTCGCGCGCGCGTTCACCGTGTACAAAGTCACCATCTGACTCCATCCGAATTCCTCAAGCGTGCCGCGATTATAGGCCGCTCTTCCGTGCAGAGTGCGCAATATTGAAAAAAATTGTGGGCTAAGTGGGACATAGCGCGCTGTCATGTAACATGGTCTTTCGCGTTAGTACGAAGGCCCACGAATCCTATATACGGTACAACATTAAAGAGACAGGAAAGAGTAATACTAAATAATTTCATACTGGTGAAACATTCTTTCAAAGCTCTCGTTACATTTTTTTTTTCACGGGAAAGAAGTTTTTTATGTAGCAGATAGCATATGAATGATAAGTTTCCATATCTGAATTTTCCTGGCCAATCTGTAGTGCCGGTAGGTCGGTGTGACGTCATGGTACCACACACCGGCGTACCGTGACGTCACGTCGGTGACAACGACGTACCGTGACATGTACGTCGGTGTAACGTCATAGGCAGTTTTGGCGGAGAAACAAGTAAGTTCTGAAAACCTGATAGGTTGAACCCTTGGTTCCTTTAGAATGCTGCGTTATCGGCCTTGTTTTTTTTTTTTTTTTTTTTTTTTTCAGCTGCAGCAGTAACGAGATCCTGCAGAGAAATAGTAAGCAAAGCTAGATTGGCACGTTGAACAGTTCGTGAATCGCAACGACACCAGCCTTCGGCGTGAAAGGAATTATTTCCAAGCCAGAAAAAGACACAAATATACCAAAGGCAAGAGCATGGCGACGCCTCCTAGAAATCTTCTCAATCAACTCCGCTTCACGTCACAGACATTTACAGCGTCTACTAGGGGCCCTCGTTAAGCGTTAATGAACGGATGATGACCTGCGTGCCGTTCGACACCATGTAAATAATGAATCTCGACACTTTTGAAAAAATTTCCCGCACGAGAACGGTTGCGATACGCGAAAATACAATGTATAATCCTTGATGTCGCACTGGCGCGCGGCAAGCATCGTTGTTGAGGCAAGAAAATCGAAACGGGAATGCGGCGCCGATTTCTTCAGGTACAACAACAACGACGAAGTCACCTAATAAACGCAATCAACATTTTGAGAGTGTTTCTTAATAGTTCGAACTAATTTAGTGTTCATATTTAGCATCCCTCGTACAAATTGCTATGCGCCACACAGCTGTCCCGGACGTTTCACGACTGGCGTCCCTTCCTTATCCGGCAAAAGTACCTGTGCAGGAATCTACGTATACATACATAGTAAACTCCCTTCTTACCCTTGCATACAGTGCAGGGTAGCAAACCAGATATTCTCATCTGGTGTTTAACCTCCCTGGCTCTCTTTTTATTCCTCTCTCAGCCTTGTCTTCGGCCGTTGGACAAGGAGGTCGTCACATAGGCCGTATAGATGGTCACGCGAACCAGCTTCTGACGCAAACAATGTGAATTAGCGCTGAGAATACAGTTTTCGTCGCGGCGCAGAGTCACGTGATAGTTGTGGCCCAATACCCGTGCTTTTCGTATTATCAGCTGTTTCTCGCTTTCCGAGTCTCAGACTCACGGCGATCGAGACAAATATACTCGTAAACGCGGAAGCGATTCTCAATCTAGGTTGATTTAATCTATTTCATGTTATGGTGGTGACTTATATACAACGTACGCGTCGGGCCATGACGGCGGCGAAGCTCGCATGCATCTAATGGCGAGCCCCGGACGCCGCGCCGTGCGCGAGTCTCTGCGAACGTTTCCGTAGAACCAGCCCGCGATGCGACGCGAGAACCGGAAAAACGCGAGAAGCGGGAAGCGCCAGATCGCTGCAGAGTTTACGGGTCGTCGGGGCTCGGAACGCAGAATTTGTCTTCGCACGAGAAAGAAACGTGCACGGCCTTAATTGTACGAGGCTTTGCTTCGTGCGAGCGACCGCGTTGCGGACGTTTCGGCGGAATCCGCCGAAGACCATCAACGCGAAAACAGGGAAGGAGCGAGAGACGGGTTCAGCAGCAACCTGCTGCAGCTCGATGGTTACATCCTCCCCCACACCCTTGCGGTTATGGACTGCGCCTCAATGCAAGCCTCCGTAAGGGTTAACCATACCTCGAGTGGGTGCGCGCGCTTTGAGAATGGTAGTGAACTCCCATGTGATACCTCAGGATTTCCATAATAGAAGGCGACCTTTCCGCATCGTCATCACACCGACTTCTTTGTCACACCTCCTGGCTACGCAATTAGACTCAACGCACATATTGGACACTGGAGCAGCTGTATATATATATATATATATATATATATATATATATATATATATATATATTCGTCCTAATTAACTTCTTAATTATTTACTGTACGACACACAATGCAATTTACGAATTCTCGGTGATGAGCCTGCAAGGCGTATCGACTTGGAATGAGTTTCCACAATGACACCAGTTTGGAGATGTGCGCCGTCAAACTCGCCGTAAAAATGCGCTGCTGTTCCACTTACGTTTTAACAAAACGCTCTTTTAAGCCTTGAAGCACGAAAGAAACTGGAACGCCCATGTACTTCGTCCCACACATTGGGAAATAATATCTCGAAACTGGTGCCATCCTGGAGATTCATTTGAAGTAGATACATGCTTGCAAGCTCGCCGGCTACAGTTCGTAAATGGCAATATGTGCCATAAAATAATTAATTAAGAAGTTAATTAGTGATTTTTTTCTAATTAGACGAATATGTGTTTCGATTTCTCTCGCTAGTAATGCCCGCCTCTTCGAATAACCCATCTCACGGACAAAAATCACGTTATCTTCCACAGGCGATCTAAAAAAAAAAAGAAAATCCCGAACACTTAAAAACGGTCACTACGTATAGCACGTGTCTTTCTGCATCCGCAGCACGAACTACAAGGGGCTATGCAGAGAAATATCCGGCTATACGCACGCAATGCCGAAGCCAGCAGCTTTCCCTGCGAAACAAAAATAAAATTGACAGCCACTTAAGTATCCTTCCGTGATTTGAATGCAAAAGCATTATGATTTCTCTAATAAATGACTTCTCTCGAAAGCATTATGACTTCTCTAACGTCATACATAACTCTAGCTCAATCCACTTTGCTATAATTTGTACCAACCTAATCCACCTTAATCCCCTTTAATCCACCTTGCTCGAACATGTACCAACCTTAATCTACCTTAAACCACTCTAATTCACCTTACCCACGCTGCTGTAAATTGTACCAACCTTAATCCATCTTAATATACTTTAATTCATCTACACTCACTTTACTCCACCTTAAGTCACGTTACACTAACTTGATCTAATTTTAATTCTGTATTACTACTGACGTCATACAAGACGCTGATGACGTCACTGATGACGATCTCTGGTACCACTCGTTGCCTACAACGCCGGCTTTTCTGCCTCATGGGACATCTAATGCTTTAGCATTAAAAGCCAAGCCGTACCAAACCACACTTGTATAGTGCAAGCTCCAACGGGGAAAGAAAACATGCGTAGAAAGCGCGCGTGGCATATAGTATACACCCTTTTCATGTTTACAAACAGAGTTCCCAGAATACCTCCGGTTAAGACCTCTGGAACAACACAAGTTACAATAGCCCATATACTTAAAGAACTCTCCAGCTGGCATCAGCTCCGCAGTAGACTTGGAGTGTACTACAAGTGATTTTTTACAGCGAAGCTGTTATAGGCTAGGTTCCAGGAGGTCGGGTCCGGCAACGGAAGTGGATAGATAGGCCGTAAGTAGATCAACAACTTTCGGATCCATGTGCGTGGTGGTTTGGCTTCATGTACGTGGCGGTTTCCCGCCAGTTGTACCTTAGAACAGGTGTCAAAACAGATGAGGGATGGCCCATTGTTATACCCCTCGCCATCGCCGATGCCTCTTTCACAAGTGTCGCGATATTCGGCGGCGGCACGTCCCACCAATCGTTGTGCCCCTTTGTCTCGTGACGTAGAGATCGCACTAGCGCTGTTATCAGCTGTTGCCCTTTGGACTCACTATGGGACGGACGCTCGTTTAACCACGTCTTCCAGGATCCAGACTATGTCGTGCAGTGTGCCGCAGCTATGAACGCTGTGGCTCATATACGCTAGTCTATGACGATGGGGCGGACTTAGCACAGCAAACGCACTACTTGGCCATCGCGCTGGGCAAAAACAAGACGCCGGTGTCCTTTCTCTTTGACGAACATGCCGAAGACGCTCAATATAGTCAATAATGATAATATATAAATTGACTATAGCAATATTCCCTATAACAGAGACACCATAGTCACAGCTTAGCTGGCTTCCATCTCCACAGTAGTGGAAGGGCTTTGAATTTTTATGCTTAAGTACAAAAAAAAAAAAAAGCCCATACATGAGCTCCACCCATGGCGCACGTTCTTTATATCTGAAAACACCAAGAATATGTGGCTACAGTATACTATGCGACAAAATACTACTTCTTGTTTTCTTGGCTAACTTGACCGTCAGAAATGCAGGACAGGAAGTTTTCTAGGGTCCTGAACACACTGCTGTGTGCCACAGAGCGGAGAAAAAAGGTCTACTGTATACCTTTGAGGCTCCAGACGCAGAGCGTGGTGTCCATGGAGATGCTCATGATGAAGTTCCCGTTGCAGGCGATGCCCACGTTGATCAGCTCGGAGGAGCGGTGCGCGTCGCGGAACTGCAGCAGCGGCTCGGCGCTGCCCGGCGATCCGTCCTCGCGTCGCTTGACCCGGTAGACGTGCACGCGGTTGGCCAGGGCGGTGCACAGCACCAGCGCCCGGTTGTCGGGGCTCCACTTGGCCCGCTTGGCGTGGTCCAGCTCCACGTTCAGGCGCACCGACCTGCGCGCAAGCAGCAAAATAAAAAGAAAGAAAGGAATTGGTTACCGGCGGCGTCCACAGTTTCGACGAACTCCATTATTCGAGCGAGAGAGAGAGATAAGAAAAGGGGGAAAGGCAGGGAAGTTAACCAGATGAGAAGATCCGGTTTGCTACCCTACGCATGGGGAGAGAGGGGAGGGGGAGGTAAAGTGACAGGGAAGTAGCGAAGAGAGAGAGAGAAGAAAGAAAGGGAGCTCTGTCCCCGCCCAGCACTGTAGCACTTGGAGCACTACAAACGTCAGTTCAGGCTACAGCCGCTTGTCCAAATCTGTTGGCCTTAAATGAAACTGCAACAGTGGCCTCGTCGCCCGCCATTAATTCGAGACAACAACTACAGTAAGGGGCTTTAAACGACTGCATAGAGTGGCTGATCGATAGATGGTTTTATTTGTTAACGCAGTTCCAACATCAAGGAAAAGTATAACAACTTGTTCGCCTTTATTTCTGACTACGGAGAGTACATTACAAGAAACACTGAAATGCTATTTAGTACAGTAAAACCTAATTAGTACAGTAAACAATCGATTAGTACTTGGTTCGCTCAACTGTCTACAACTGGAAGAGTTTCTCGATCCAGCGTATGGCAACTGCTACCTACATGCTGTGCGTTACGTTTCCGCGATTAAATCAGAATTTCGAGGTATCAAACTCGGACGCAGCAATAAAACAATACGTCGGGCATCACAGGGTTACACGACTGACCCGCCGCGGTTGCTGTGGCGTTCGGCTGCAGAGCACGAGGTGACGGGTTCGACTCCCACATTCCGATGGGGGCCGAATGCAGGAACGCTTGTGTATACCGTCACTCATTGCGAGTAATATGCTTCGGGGAAGTTAAACCTCATAATTCATTTTCACTTGTGATGTTGATTGAACAATTATAGGTGACAAATTGGTTAATAGCTGAGCGAATGACCGATCAATTGACTCACTATTTGACTGATTCATCAACCACAAGACAGCCAATTTACTTGATTAATGTCTGATTGCTTCTTGCAGGCGGTTTCAAACCAACTCGCCTCGACGCTCGACCAGCTCGACCTTCTAATGAACTCGACGACTGGTTTTCGGCCCTTCAAGACCATTCTTCCCGACTTTGTAGAGTTCATGTGAACGTACGATTACGGACAAAGATCAATAGTGACGCATTTTCAAAGCAGATGATCGAAGGAGTCGAGTGGAGTTCGTTGTTTGAGTGCTTGTTTGATAGTTCGCGCTGTTCACGACACGGCGTTATGCGGAAACCACTTATGAAAAGCAGACAGCAAGACACAGGATACGCGAGTCAACGCTTTCTTCCTTCAAGATTCAGAATTCAAGCGTATTTTGGAGCACTTCCTTTATAGATGTGCGACGAAACTGCATGCGATAAGAAGCCGGCAGTGCGCGTTTTCACCCAAGCAGAGAAATGTTGACGCCCTGCTACTCTGCAGATAGCCAAGATATTCCGGGTGCATTCAGCAAGCGCAACTATGAGCTGCTACGCACGTATAATCTGTGTCTCACATACTACGTCTCACATACTGTGTCTCATGTACTGTGTCTCACGTACTGTGTCTTACATAAAACAAGCGATGATGCACGAGTTGGTAGAAAAAAAAAAAAAAAAATGTGCTGGTACTGTTTACCAGTCGTCACAGGCTGGTGGAGAGAACCTGCCTCCCACACCATTACCTGCTGTCTCAGGCAAAAGCAATCTGTCACACTCGACGCCCAAAACACGAAGGTCGATGTTTGCCGCAAGAAAAATTAAGTTTAGACAAAACGCGAGCGAACCGGTGTATCGAATCCAGGACGTGTCCTTATAGTGAAAGCTGTGCTTTATGTTCTGTCTCTGTTTTTTTAAAGCTTTTTTTTTTCAGTGGACTCGTCAGTCGCGTTGGCGCGCTCATGGCCTCGCATAAATGCAGGTGTCACTGAAAAAAAAAAAGAATTTAAAAGAAAAGCTGAAATTTTGGGTGCACACGTCATGGAACCGCTGCCGTGAGGTCCCCTGCAGTTGCACCGTGACGGCGGCGTACAAAGCACGAATGATCAGTACACAACCGTCATTCACCTTCATCTAAAAGAAAGAAACAAAGAAAGAAGTCACACAACCCATTATGCGGGCCCACGGCCGGCATGCATCCATGCAAATCGTCACGCACGCAGATGCAACCGACTCTCGCGGCCGAAGGCGACGGCACGCCGCTTCCTTTCCCGTTTATTTTCTCTCACGCGCTATATTTATGCCCGTTTCGAGGTTTCGGGTGGCACGAACGCCTAGCAAATGACGACAAAAAAAAAAAGAAAAAAAGAGTGGAAGAGAGAGAGAGTGAGAGTGAATCGGCAGATCAGCTCGCCCAGAGTCCTTCTCGCGACGAGGACACCGACGAACGGCGGCGCGCGAGCGAATGAATTTCCTACGCGTGCTCGCTTCCCTGAGCACAAGCCATGCGTTGCGGAAGCAGCATGCATGCAGACGTGCACGCGTCCTTCGCGCCGGGGGCCACAAGAGGGGCCACAACCCTCAGCCTGTCATAACCCGAACTAACGCAACCTCTTTCCCTCAATCGTCTTTTAGCGTGTATGCGCGCCTATAGGCCTCTGTATACAGTTGCCCCAGACAGCGTGAGCCCGTTACAGGCGAGAAATCTGCTCTCGGCACGCGTTATAACCGCCGACCACTTCTTTTCAACCTGTATACAAAATTGCAAGATCGTGATCGTCGAAGGAGGGCCACTTGCGAACCGTGGGTGTTATTCTGGAGCGCGACCTCATGACGGTTCGGAAAGCGAACCTTTCGCTTGTCCTCGGCGTGGTCGGCCAGAATGGCGCTTCCGTCATCAAAAGCGCGCGATTCTGGCCAATCACGCGAGGGAAAGCACTTTCCCAACCATTAGAACATCACGTTCCTGGACACTGAAATTCCGCCACATTGTCAAATTCGGCCATGTTGGTCTTTCCAGTCAATCGGCGAGGCTGTATATAGCAGCCCTGCGAGCCAAACAGAGCTGACGAGATGGTGTATATTTGACAATATGTTGCAAGCTGACAAGTGTGCACCCCCAATAGCACTCACAATCACTTTGGAATTTCTAACTCTGCGCATGCGCGAGAACCTGCGCACTTTCCTCGTACCACTTTCAAACAGAATAGCACATGTCAACCACGGTGGCAGGCAAAGCGATGCGACGGTAGATAATGCCTACAATATACAGGGTGTTTCATTCTAGCTGCACCAAATGCTTAAAAATTGCCTGTGGCAGATAGCACAATCATAATCCTTGATCTAAACTACTCGATGAGGCGGCCATTACTTCAACAAGAAATCAAAACGCCTAATTCGAATAATTAACATACGCTAATTAACCTCCCAAATAATCATTTTACGGCACATCTTTCAATCTAACGAATTATAGCCGCTGAGTTCACAAGGCGTATCCACTTGGAACGAATTCTCAGGACTGAACCAGCTTCGAGGTATTAATTAATTCAAAGTGTCCGACGAAATGCATGGGCGTAGTGGGGGCCGAAATTTGATCTCGCGATTCGGGCATAGCAGCTCAACGCCATAGCCACTATATCCCATGCACCAAGGCGGGTCAGGACATGCATAGAAGCCGTGCGGATTCCGTCAACAACAGCGCGTTGCAAGCGGAATCCCACATATAGAGCGTGTGTCGCATCTTGCTTCGACGTGACGCTTCCGTGGGAGCGCGTATTCGGACCACCAAGGCAGAGTAGGTCGGACTAAAGTACGCCAACACCTCTCGCGCAACGGGCGCGAACCCACGGGCGGCGGTTGTCTACATCCCGAGCGGCCGAGACCCTGTTTAAAGCCTCGAGGTCATGATACCGCACAACAAATGACTACGACTCTAGCAAACTCGGCACACCAGAGTCTTCGGTGTTGCTTGCATCACGACCGTAGGAAACGGGTATCTGCATCGCGCCAGAACTGTATAGGAACATACTTTCGTCAGGGACAGCCGTGTACGACCGAAATATACGCAAGACCCCGTGCGAGGACGGTTTTTAAGCAAACCTAGCTTACGGCAGCACTGCAAACAGCTTTACACCATTAAGGGTCCTTAAAGGTGCAAATCGGTCTGTAACTCATTCCCTTACACATATAAAACGTACAAGTGTGCGACCTATAGACAGAAAACACCCTTCAGGGTGTAAATCGGTTTACTGTGAAGGGCCCGGGAGGGCGAACTTCGAAAGCGTCGAGTGCTCATGTGGTGGTGGTAGATCGAGAGAGAATAAACTTTACTGCAAGAACGTGGAGACCGTATAAAACGTCTTCATTCAAAAGTGGCCTCGGTTTATTCTATCAGCTCCATCACCTATACAAAACATAGAATCCAGGCCTGACTCTGACGTAGCTATAGAGCGGAGGGAGTTATGGACAGGCCGCCCACAATAATTCAGCTGCATCTATCCATAAAGTCTACGCGTCTTCAGAAGTCTGTATATAGAACCGGGTATTATGACGGTGATGATGCTGATAATAATAATGACGACGACGACAGGGCGCATTCACGCAGCGGCCTCGCTCGCGCAGAAGGTGGATCGCGCCAATCTTAGCGCCAAATAACGTTCACGCTAGGAAAGCCCACGCGGCTCGCGTGCAGAAGACGACGACGACGACGACGACGACGAAGCTTTCTAGTTTCTCACTATAACACCTAGAGGGTAAACTGGCGCCACCTTCTATGCGAGTTTCTTAAAGGGCGCCGTGCCCTCATGGGAATGACGGGATATGTGTCTGCGAGGCTTGTGTTGGCTGGTGCTGAACGAGGCTTCGTCTAAAACGTGGATATGGCTAGACAAATAATGCATTCTTAAAGTAAAATCTACATAAAAGGCTTTCATCCACTCATATTACATCTCTCATAAAGTTTCCTCACCTACAATGCCGAATCAAGCGAAGAAAAGCAAGAACAGACGACAAGTTGTCCCAAAGCGAGCGATAATATTGTCGTCGGCCCTCCAACTTTAGCGGCCAGCTTATACTTTTTACGCTTCATATAATTGTGCATCCAATAGTAAGTCCTGAAAACTAAACAAAACATGTTTTTGTGTAATAATAAAGCTAAAGCAGTTTTTTATGTGATGTTTTAGCAGGAAATGAATCTTTGACAGACGGAATGGTGCTAGCCAGGCGTGTCTTTAAGGCGTTCTGGCTCTCTAAGAACGATGCCAATCCGAAGTCCCAATATACCGGCATTCCCATGGATACCACAGCGTAGCAGCGCCAGTTTTCCCTCTAGGTAATATAGTTAGAAACTGTATGCGCTGGACGGCCCACTCCTGGTCCTCGGGTGCCTCACTGAGCCATCTCCTATACCACATAGAATCCAGCCCTGACTATATGATGTAGGAGCGGAGCGAGTTATGGTCAGGGAAGCCCCCAGGAATTCAGCTGCATCTATCCACACAGTCTACGCGTCTTCAGCAGTCTGTATATAGCACCGTGAATAATTATGATTATGATGATGACGACGACGATAGGGCGCATTCACGCCGCGGCCTCGCTCGCGCAGCAAGTGGGTAGCGCCAAATAACGCTCACGCAATGAAAGCCCATGCGGCTCGCGTGCAGAAGACGACGGCGACGACGACGAAGCACACGCATTGCGCGTGCTTTTCTGCTCGAGACGGGGCTTTGGAACGCCAGAGAAAGGCGGTCACACTCTCGGACGCGCTCGTCTCCTGCCTTTCTTGCCGGACCTCTTCGGTTCCCTGCCAAACACTGGGACTGCTCGCTGCGACGCGGTCGAGGTCATCCCGCTCAAGAGTGGCTCCGAGGCATCTTCCCTGATAAGCGGACGAGGAGGGCGCCTGTTCATCGCCCAAGCAATTGGCGAGCGCCGCGACGTCTCCCGTCTGCGGCGAGAAGGCCCTGCAGACGAACTCGAGACACGGCGGAACAAAAACTGAAGCCAGGCAAGAGCCGCATGACGATGAAACAGCCCAACAATGCTGGCGGCGGCGACGACGCCGATCCTGGGCCGAGGGCCCTCGCTGCTAGGCGGACGCGAGCGACGCTGCCAAAGGACGCTGAGGAAGAGCCCAGTACGAGGCCGGCGACACCGGCCTTGCGTTCGCAAAAGGCGCAGACCACCAGATCGGCGTTCGCAAAAGGCGGAGACCAGATCGGCAGAGTCCCGCCGCCAGAAATCGACATGGGCGCTCCTCTGACGATGAACCAGGCATCCAGAGCGCTAAAGAAACGACGTAAGGGGTCCTATCCCACAAGTGCGACTGAAGCGACCGTAGCTGGCACGACCACCGCCACGACGACTGCGAGCCGTCGCCATCACTCGGCCATCAGCGAAAGTGGCGGCACGAGGAGCTGCGGAAGATTTCGGCACTTGTCCTCCAGCAGCCACGACGCTGAGAAGTGTAAACCGGCGAGCTTGCAAACGAAGACGGACACCAGCTCTTCTTCAAGCTCGACCGTAGCCGGCACGACCACCGCTGCGACGACTACGCGGCGTCGCCCTAGCTGGAGGAACCACTCGGCCGAGGCCAGCAGTGGCGGTGCGAGAAGCCGTGGAAGATCTCGGCATTCGTCCACCAGCAGCCGCGACGGCCGCAAGTGCTAGACGACGGCCCGGGGTGCTGCAGCAGCTCCAAGCGCTACAGCGTATCGGCCTTGAGCAACGGCGCGAGGGAGCGCCGAAGTACCTGCAGCAGCCACGGGGGCGAGCGCTACGTCGCCGACAGCTGACGCGGCGAACGTGGCGGGGATATCAGGGGCTGCTACAGCGCCTGTGTGGCGTCCATCAACGCTATCGGCTTTTACGTTCTCAGCAGAGAGAACGTCCCTTGACTGACGATCTTCTTAGTATTATTTCGATATTAAAGTATGTTTGATCTGTATTGCCGCGTATCTTGTATTTATTTGCAGGACAAGCGAATACGCAGGTCAGGAAGAATTCGTAGCGAATTGACACGAATTCACGCTGCCTGCTCCGCCGAGGAGCATGCAGCGTTTGAGCAACGGGGTCGCGAACTCGCTCGAGAAAGGGCTCGTCGTCGACGTGCCCATTCTAGCTTGAGGGCTTCCGAAGCTCAGGCCACACGTCAGCGAAGAGCAGCGGACCCCAAGTTGCGGGATCGCAATGTTGAGCCCAAACGTCAGCGAAAAGCCGCCGACTCTGAGTTTAGGGCAAACGAAGCGGAACGCCTGCGACAGCGTCGTCTTGCCCTCCAGGAACCCCACAACGGTAGTGCACGCCTCGGCAACGCTAGCGCCAACATCACCGGTGCGACGGCCAGATTTCAACGCGAGTTTCTCAACCGGAACTTCATAGCCAGCTGCAGTGCGTGTGACCGGTTATGGTTCGAGCACAACATGGTACTCGTCAGTGCAATTATTTCGGAGTAACACACAAGAAACACACGACAAGCTTCGTTTACCCTTGCACCCTTGAGGGTCCTTAAGGGTGCAAATAGGTCTATAACTAATTATGGATGTAAGGGTGTGATTTATAGACAAAGTATCCTTAATCGTGCAAATCGATTTACTGTGAAGGGCCCGGTAGGGTGAATTTCAAACGCGTCGAATGCTCATGTGGTGGTGGTATAAACGTTAAAAATTCAAGTGGATTTTGTCTTCTTCAGCTCTTTGATGTAGGAGCGGAGAGAGTTATGGTCAGGGCCGCCCACAGTAATTCAGCTGCATCTATCCATACAGTCTACGTGAATTATGATGATGATTATTATTATGACGACGGCGATAGGGCGCATTCACGCCGCAGCCTCGCTCACGCAGCAAGTGGATAGCGCCAAATAACGCTCACGCTAGAAAAGCGCGGCTCGCGTGCAAAAAAAAGAGTACGACGACGAAGCACACGCATTGCGCGTGCAAGCAAGCAAGCGCGTGCTTTCCTGCTCGAGACAGGGCTTTGGAACGCCAGAGAAAGGCGGTCACACTCTCGGACGCACTCGTCTCCTGTCATTCCTGCTGAACCTTTTCGGTTCCCTGCCAAACACTGGGACAGCTCGCTGCGACGCGGTCGAGGCCATCCCGTTCAAGTGTGGCTCAGAGGCATCTTCCCTGACAAGTGGACGAGAACGGTGCCTGTTCATCGCCCAAACAATTGGTGAGCGCCGCGACGTCTCCCGGCTGGGGCGAGAAGGCCCTGCAGACGAACTCGAGACATGGTGGAACAAGAACTGAAGTCAGGCAAGAGCGGAATGACGATGAAACAGCCCAACAATGCTGGCGGTGGCGAAGATGCCGATCCTGGGCCGAGGGCAGTCGCTGCTAGGCGGACGCGAGCGACGCTGCCAAAGGACGCTGAGGAAGAGAGGAAGCCCAGTACGAGGCCGGCGACACTGACGGTGCGTTCGCTAAAGGCGGAGACCAGATCGGCAAGTGGAGTCTCGCCGCCAGAAATCTTCATGGACGCTCCTCTGACGAAGGCATCCAAAGCGCTAAAGAAACGACGTAAGGGGTCCTATCCCACAAGGGCGACTGGAGCGACCCTAGCTGGCACGACCATCGCCACGACGACTGCGAGCCGCTGCCATCACTTGGCAATCAGCGAAAATGGCACCGCGAGGAGCCGCGGAAGATCTCGGCACTCGTCCTCCAGCTGCAGCCACGACGCTGAGAAGTGTAAACTATCGAGCTTGCAAACAAAGACGGACACCAGCTCTTCTTCAAGCGCGACCGTAGCCGGCACGACCACCGCCGCGACGACTACGCGGCGTTGCCCAAGCTGGAGGAACCACTCGGCCGAGGCAAGCAGTGGCGGTGCGAGATGCCGTGGAAGATCTCGGCATTCGTCCACCAGCAGCCGCGACGGTCGCAATTGCTAGAGGACGGCCCGCGGTTCTGCAGCGGCTCCAAGCCGTGCAGCGGATCGGCCTTGAGCCACGGCTCGAGGGAACGCCGAAGCAACTGCAGCAGCCAGGGGGGCGAGCACTACGTCGCCGAGCGTTGACGCGGCGAACGTGGCGGGGATGACAGGGGCTGTTGCAGCGCCTGTGTGCCGTGCATCAACGCTATCGGCTGAACGTTCTCGGCCGAGAGTCACCCCCTGTATTGTCGATCTTCTTATTATTTATTTCGGTATTAAAATATGTTTGATTGGCCGCGCAGCTATCATTTATTTGCAGACAAGCGAATCCGCAGTTCTGTAAGGATTCGCTATAACGAATTCACACTATAGGTAGCAAATTATGGATAGATTATATATTCCAAGAGGTGCTACACCTGCGAGTCAGTTTCTAGACTATTAGCTATTCGCCCTGTGCCAGATCGAAGCTGTTTGTGACGCGAAATGCGGCGAAGAAAGTTCATTCCCAATGCCAATGAGAATTCATTAAGATAACTATTGTATAAAAAAATTCTGGGAGATAATTTGATAAATGCTGTTATCTTCACCCATAGTCGGACACATGCAGGCCCTGAGGAAAGGTACAGACACATGATGCTCAGCAGTTGCATAGTAAAGGCAGCAGAGGCAAAACTGCTACCACATTGGCACACAGCCTCTTCGAACGTTAATCGGGCTTCGAATCATAGAAAAAGGAAAGATACTGTCTACTTAATATCATTGCGGAAATAAACAAAACAGGAGAGGCCGTGCCGTCGCGTTTTTGAAGCCGGAAGTGCAGCCTTGCTAGTGTGCCATCTCCCTTCGCGCCTCCAATCAGGGGTTATGCAGCTCGCCGGAGCAGATGGGCGCGAACTTTGAACTTGCATTGTTACGAGCCGCCGAAAGTGTGTGCTGCCGATGCGCGTCAAAACAAAGCCTACGAAACTTCTGTAGCAGTTTTAGCGAAGCAGACGCACTCCTGTGTTTTTCCGTGGCACGTTGAAGAAGACGACGAAGACCCGCGCCGCGATTGCTCGAGTGCATCTGTTGCTGGCTGACACTCGCACTCACATACCCAAAACACAACTTTCAAGCTTACACACCACACTCCGAAGTCAGCTTTTCCTCGCGAACAATAGGTGCCGCGAGAAAGACACCGGCGGTAAAATCTGATCTCACTTTTCAGAGACCGAGATCAGCAGCGAAAGCTTCAGGAGCGCGGTTGCTATCGCAACGTTGACACTTGGAGTACCCGTCCCAGTGCTCCTTTGCGAAAAACAGCACGTGACTTCCGCCACACTTTCTCCAATACGTCCGTGCTGGCCGGGGCCTCTACTGGGTTTCCTTCCTCCCCCCATGATTTAATACGCACCAGTCTTCGCAAAGTCTTGATACCGCGCAATATGAAGAGAGCTCCTACGGGGGGCGCTAGCACTTTGCTAAGAAAATGGGTTGACCTGAGGTGTGCCGTATAATTTCCGAAACTCCACTGGGGAAGGGGCAATAACAATTTGGGGATGTTCGATTTCCACAAAGAAGCATGTTTAAAGACACACTGAAGGGAAACATTCAAGCTAAAGTGATAGATTAGTGTTCGAGAACGTCTAAGGCGTCAACATTATCCCGAACATAGCTTTAGTAATCGAGAAATTGAGGTAAATGCATGACACGATTGGAGACTCCCCAGGGACATTCAAGTACTAACCCTATGACGAACGCACTCCTCATCATAATCCTGCCACAAGTATTCAACCCTCGTTAAGAAAAAAAAAAGACCACCAGCCCTTTCCCGTCAAGAAAATGGGGGTAAGCGAAGCTTGTCGTGTGTGTATCTGACGTTCCTCGTGCGAGGACGGTTTTCAAGCGAAGCTTGTACTGCCTCACAAGTGTCGGCGGCGGTGGTGGTATCACGCTAAAAATTCGGAGCCCTTCCCCTGTCGAGTCAGCGGATTCGCTGACGTTTCGCCTGGGCTTCGGATGCCCTCACGCTAGAATCCGCACGTCAACTGACGAGCGGATTCTAGCTTGAGGGCTTCCGAAGACCAGGCTATACGTCAGCGAAGATCCGCGGACCCCGAGTTGCGGGATCGCGATTTGAGCCCAAACGTCAGAGAAAAACCACCGACTCTGAGCTTAGGCCAAACGAAGCGGAATGCCTACGACAGCGTCGTCTTGCCCTCCAGGAACCCGACAACCGTAGTGCACGCCTCGGCAACGCTAGCGCCAACTTCACCGGTGCGACGGCCAGGTTTCAACGAGAGTTTCTCAACCGGAACTTCGGAGCCAGCAGCAGAGCGTGTGACCGGCTATGGTTCGAGCACAACGTGGTACTCGTCAGTGCAATTCGTTCGGAGGAACACCGAAGAAACACACGACAAGCTTGGCTTATAACCCCCTTTTCTCGACAGGCGAAGCGCTTGCGATTTTTAAGCAAACATTAGGGAGCACTGCAAACCGCTTTACTTGCACCCTTAAGGGTCCTCAAGGGTACATATCGGTCTATAACTAATTTCCTTACACCCATAAGGAGTGTAAGGTTGTGGCTTATAGACAAAAGGTACCCTTAATGGTGCAAATCGATTTACTGTGAAGGGCCCGGTAGGGTGAACTTCGAAAGCGTCGAATGCTCATGTGGTGGTGGTATATAAACGTTCAAAATTCAAGTCTATTATTTGTCCAACGGTCATGGCTGTTGGTGCCCGGGGCTAGGCTGCCAGGGGTCCATCGCCGAAGAAAAATCTTCCGAGATCCTCGGCAATGGCCCTGGCTCACTGGACCATATAGTTTCTCACTATAACACCTAGAGGGTAAACTGGCGCCACCGTCTATGCGAGTTTCTTAAAGGGCGCCGTGCCCTCATGGGAATGACGGGATATGTGTCTGCGAGGCTTGTGTTGGCTGGTGTTGAACGAGGCTTCGTCTAAAACGTGGATATGGCTAGACAAATAATGCATTCTTAAAGTAAAATCTACATAAAAGGCTTTCATCCACTCATATTACATCTCTCATAAAGTTTACTCACCTACAATGCCGAATCAAGCGAAGAAAAGCAAGAACAGACAACAAGTTGTGCCAAAGCGAGCGAGAATATTGTCGTCGGCCCTCCAACTTTAGCGGCCAGCTTATACTTTTTACGTTTCATATAATTGTGCATCCAATAGTAAGTCCTGAAAATTAAACAAAACCTGTTTTTGTGTAATAATAAAGCTAAAGCAGTTTTTTATGTGCTGTTTTAGCAGGAAATGGATCTTTGACAGACGGAACGGTGCTAGCCAGGCGTGTCTTCAAGGCGTTCTGGCTCTCTAAGAACGATGCCAATCCGAAGTCCCAATATACCGGCATTCCCATGGATACCACAGCGTAGCAGCGCCAGTTTTCCCTCTAGGTAATATAGTTAGAAACTGTATGCGCTGGACGGCCCACTCCTGGTCCTCGGGTGCCTCACTGAGCCATCTCCTATACCACATAGAATCCATACCTGACTATTTGATGTAGGAGCGGTGCGAGTTATGGTCAGGGCAGCCCCCAGTAATTCAGGTGCATCTATTCACACAGTCTACACGTCATCAGCAGTCTGTATATAGAACCGTGAATAATGATGATATGATGATGACGACGACGATAGGGCGCATTCACGCCGCGGCCTCGCTCGCGCAGCAAGTGGATCGCTCCAAATAACGCTCACGCAATGAAAGCCCATGCGGCTCGCGTGCAGAAGACGACGACGACGACGAAGAAGCACACGCATTGCGCGTGCTTTCCTGCTCGAGACGGGCCTTTGGAACGCCAGAGAAAGGCGGTCACACTCTCGGACTTACGCTCGTCTCCTGCCATTCTTGGCGGATCTCTTCGGTTCCCTGCCAAACACTGGGACAGCTCGCTGCGACGCGGTCCGAGGTCGTCCCGCTCAAGAGTGGCTCCGAGGCATCTTCCCTGATAAGCGGACGAGGAGGGCGCCTGTTCATCTCCCAAGCAATTGGCGAGCGCCGCGACGTCGCCCGGCTGCGGCGAGAAGGTCTACACGAACTCGAGACACGGCGGAACAAGAACTGAAGCCAGGCAAGAGCGGCATGACGATGAAACAGCCCAACAATGCTGGCGGCGGCGACGACGCCGATCCTAGGCCGAGGGCATTCGCTGCTAGGCGGACGCGAGCGACGCTGCCAAAGGACGCAGAGGAAGAGAGGGAGCCCAGTACGAGGCCGGCGACACCGGCCTGGCGTTCGCAAAAGGCGGAGACTAGATCGGCAGTTGGAGTCCCGCCGCCAGAAATCGACATGGGCGCTCCTCTGACGATGAACCAGGCATTCAGAGCGCTCAAAAAACGACGCAAGGGGTCCTATCCCGCAAGTGCGACTGGAGCGGCCGTAGCTGGCACGACCATCGCCACGACGACTGCGAGCCGTCGCCATCACTCGGCCATCAGCGAAAATCGCGGCGCGAGGAGCCGCGGAAGATCTCGGCACTCGTCCGTCCAGCTGCAGCCGCGAAGCTCAGAAGTGTAAACCATCGAGCCTGCGAACGAAGACGGACACTAGCTCTTCTTCAAGCGCGACCGTAGCCGGCACGACCACCGCACGTGGCGTTGCCCTAGCTGGAGGAACCACTCGGCCGAGGCAAGCAGTGGCGGTGCGAGAAGCCGTGGAAGATCTCGGCATTCGTCCTCCAGCAGCCGCGACGGCCGCACATGCTACACGACGGCCCGGGGTGCTGCAGCAGCTCCGAGCGCCGCAGCGTATCGGCCTTGAGCCACGGCGCGAGGGCAGCGCCGAAGCACCTGCAGCAGCCAGGGGGGCGAGCACTGCGTCGCCGAAAGCTGACGCAACGAACGTGACGGTGATGTCAGGGACTGCTACAGCGCCTGTGTGGCGCTGATCAAAGCTATCGGCTGGACGTTCTCGGCCGAGAGTCGCCCCCTGTATTGGCGATCTCATTTTTATTTATTTCGATATTAAAATATGTTTGATTGGCCACGCATCTCGTATTTATTCGCAGACGAGCGAATCCGCAAGTCTGGAAGGATTCGCTATAACGAATTCACACTATGAGTAGCAAGCTATGGATAGATTATATATTCCGAGAAGAGGAACTATTACTTGTGAGTCAGTTTCTAGACTATTTGCCCTATGCCGGATCGAAGCTGTTTGTGACTCAAAATGCGGCTTTCCCAGTGCCAACGAAAATTCATTAGGATAACTATTGTAGGTGGCGAAAATAAATTCGGGCAGAGAATTTGATAAACGCTGTTGTCTTCGTCCATTGCTGCAGAAGATAGCGCCAACCTTTCCCTTCATAAAGAACCACTTCTCTCTCTTCGCCCATAGCCTGTCACGTGCAGGTCTTAAGGAAATATGGAGAGGTTTAATGCTCAGCAGTTGCATAGTAAAGACAGCACAGGCAAAACTGTTATAGAATAAGGAAAGATAGCGTATACTTAATATGCGCCACATGCCACACCGCAATGCTTGCTTGCTAACTTGCTACACAGCGCTAGGGAAGGGGCGACAGCGATTTAGGGATGTTCTAGGTCAACACAGAAGCACTTTAAAAAGCCGGTATAGTTCACTTTTCTTGTATGGGATAAATTGCAGTGTGTGCCGCATACTGATAATGCAGCAAACCTGGGGTGCGAACAACGATCCTCTAGGACGACGCGAAGTCATAGAAGAGTATGAGGTAGTTTGGAGCGTTGTGAAAGATTAGAAGTGTTGCGTTAATTGCGATTCGATGTACTATCAAGTATATATCAGTGGATCATTTTAGAACTATCCGGCGCATGATATGTAACTTGGATAAAAGTAAAATGCTTCCCATAAGGAACATGGTGGAAACGATTGGAATGCTCTATGTGAGTTGCGTCAGACCGTATAGCACGCCAAATAAAGCGAATTACGCCCGATCTTTTTCTTCATATAGACTAGCGGGGAAGCAAGAATATCTGGAACATGAACCCGACAGAGGCGCGTCGAGAAGGCTTGTCGAGCTGAAATCCCCGTTGTCGAGATCATGTGAAGTTGTAAACGCTATAGCAGGTGGGAGAGAGCGAGCGTCGATGAGAGTTGGGTAAACTCAACTGCGAGGAGTAGTGCATGGGTCGACTATAAGCCCAACCCGCTGGGCAAGATGCATGTGAACGCCGTCGGACATGGCTGGGTCAGCTCGACTTCCGAGTCGACCCACTCGGGCCGAGCATGTAAACGAAGCTATACTACACGCTGTACTTTGAGATTATGGGCGCGTGAAACCGTCAAATGGTGCGGCCGAAGAATAACTAAGGAAATCTGTAGACGCGCATGGGTACCAAACGTTCTAGTAACGTTGTTGGGTACACGGTGCGCAGTCATGCGCACGCACGCGCCAACAGCAAGTAATCACAGAGAATAATGCTAGAGCGATAAAAATAACGCCATCGCATTTTGTTCCCTGAATTTTTACTTACACAGATTTAGTAGTCTGGCGCGCTTTCCCTTATGCATCTTCTGTATGAAAACTAAACAATAGATTCCTCGCTTTTGACATGCCATGCAGCGCTTTACTATTTCTAGAAAAATGATTTCATTTAGAGCTTCGACTCCTGCATGAATAAAGTGCTATATGAATGTTTGCGCCGCCGTCCACAGAATTCATAATTGATTCTATAGGCTCTGTTAAGTTTGCTTGTCTTAATACTTGTTTATTTTCTTTTTTCTATTTTTTTACTTTCTTTTGTGCATCTTAACATTAGATTTTTAAATATTTGTCTGACGAATTTCAAAGTGAAATGTTAGTTTAAATCGTTATTAGCTTGATCCACCTCATTCTCGGCCAATTCCACATATTGAGTGTGAGCCTCGAGTAACAAAAAACAAAAAAAAGTTGTCGCAGTTTCACCTGAAAGGCGAAGCATAAATTGCGATAGCAAATAGTAGAGCTATACGGAGTAATGATAGTAGCTTCATCAGCTGTATAAACTTGGACATGCAGCGGCACCGGCAACACGCAGAACTGTTGTCGACGCCGTCGGCGTTTTGCCCGCGTTCGCACAAAATGCGCGCGGCGTTGGTGACTGTTGCCGGAGCCTCTGATATAAATAGGCACTTGGTGCCGCAGCTAAACGTCGCCTCCCTTCCCTCCCCCCCCCCCTCCCACGGCCTTTCGCGCGTCGGAAGAAGGCGCGTTTGCTCTCCATATATGGTGAGTGTAAAGGAGGAAAGAGACGCCTACTTCTGCAGCCCTTAATGGCCTGTACACGCTCAAGCCGCTCATCGCCGCAAGCCGCACCGCATGCTGGCGGTTTAGTGGCTGCGGACGGTTGAAGCAACCGGGCACAAAATTCGATTCACGCTGGGACCGGCGCGAGCGGTGCCGTACGCATGCGCCCTCTGGCTGGCAAAACAGATAACCAGCGACTGGCAACATGCAACAGCGCGGTCGCAGCGTTTGTGTGCTGGCGACCAGCAAAATTTTGGCCCGAGCCAGGATTTTGCTATTACGTTTGTTTTCTTATTTTTCTGATTAATGAGCTCGAGCGGTTCGCATGTGCCGGCATCCGCACTCCGATTTGGGGACGCGACGTATGTTAAGAGCCGGCAACCGAGAGGCGGGGCAAAGATGTTCTAAGTCGGCAACTATCGTCAACAGCAGACGACACTGGCATATTTTTGTCGGCGTGAGTTCAAGCTTCCGCGTCACGGCGAAAACGCAAAACTCTTGCACTGTCATACTCTGTTGACTGCATGTGTTGCTGCGTTGGCGCGCTGAGCCACCTCTCGAACACTATGCAGTGATCTTACCTGCGCCTTTTTTTTTTTTTTTCGTTTTCCTTTCTTTCTTTTTTTTTTTAAATCATTGCTACCGCATACTGTTGTAACAACATACATCGCTATGTACTCGGTTGTGTGCGGCGTGACGGCGCATTTTTTGTAGATGTGCTAGCGAAAGCTTGCAAGATCGCGCGTGCGTTTTTAAGCCAATGAACAAGGGATTTGTCGCAGCAACAGCGTAGCACGCTGAAGCGCCGCAGCGTTATACAGGGTGTTCATTTATAAGTTTAAAATTTTTTTAGAAATCCTCTGTGGCAGGTAGCATAATTCTTATCGTTGAGCTGGGTTATTCGATGAGGCGGACATTAGTAACACGAGAAATCCCATATTGAACTAATTAAAAAAATGACTAATCAACTTCTTAGTTAATTATTGTACAGCACATATTGTGATTTACGAATTGGAGCCGGTGAGCTTGGCAGGCGTATCCACTTGGGATGAATTTCCAGAATGACGCCAGTTTGGAGATATGTGCCATCAAACTCGCCCTAAAAATGCACTGTTGTTCCACTTACTTTTTTACCAAAATGCTGTTTTATACATTGAAGCACTAAAGTAACTGGAACGCCCACGTATTTCGTCCCACACTTTGGAAAATAATATCTCAAAGCTGGCGTCATCCTGGAAATTCATTTCAAGTGGATGCGTCTTGCAAGCTCACCGGCTATAATTCGGAAATTGCAATATGTGTCGTAAAGTAATTAACTAAGAAGTTCATTAGTCAATTTTTGTTACTTGAATATGTGTTTCGATTTTTTGTGCTACTAATGTCCACCTCATCGAATAACCCCAGCTCAACGATAAGAATTATGCTACCTGCCACAGGCGATTTTTAAAAATTCCGTAACACTTTAAAATGAACGCCCTGTATATTAACATACTCTTATACAGATGGTTCTATTATCGCGGAATACAGCTGTGTAGATCGACAAGTCACTTCTCTTCATCACCGAGCACACGAGTGAATATTCAACTACGGCTTGTTGATTTACTTACGGTGTTTTTTAGTAGCTGCCAAGTTAAAAGTGAGCGTACAATTGATTACATGATGGAATATGACCGTGTCACACAGCACTCGTGTTTGTTCATTCTGTGTTATGTCGTTGTTCCATTGATGAAAAAAGCCGGCGAAGCAGTGCCCCCGGGCCTGACCAGAATCTTCGAGGCTAACCTCGAAGATCAGGCCCTAGAGACGCTTCTAGACCCCTTCAATGACTTTTGGACATCACGCAAGCTATCACAAGAATGAAAAACAGCTAAGTACGCTTTATCCCCAAACCGGGCAAGTCCCCGCACATTGACAACCTGTGGCTGATATCCCTCACATCATGCATAAGCATTATCATGAAAAGGATAGTACTCAAATGCCTCCAACAATACCTGGACGAAACCCAGCAAATGCCAGACCCCATGTTTGGCTTTATACGACATCTTGAGACCCAGGACGTGCTAATGCAATTGAAGAAGGAGATTGTCATCCCTGCCACACACCACGGGCCATTCTTGCGCTAGACCTGAAGGGGGCATCTGACAACGTGGCACACGAGGCGATATTTCGGAATCTCAACAACACAGGCTCAACAACACATTGGCGTATTTAAGCCACTGAAAAGTAAGGATGGATGTTCAGCCTTGCTGGTGTGGCATTTCATAGGTTGTAACCCACCATATTTTTAACCAAGCAATAAGGAAATTATATGGTCACGCCGTACCATCAGTACAACTGAAGTGTTGCTTCCCCAAGGAGTCTCACTGCCACCTTCCCCATTTTGTAAACACTTTGTAAATACAAACTAGCACATGGTATGTAGTCACATTATATGCTGTCTGTATGCTTGGTGAAGTGCACCAAGCATTTTTTCACCCTTAAAACCTGGGCTAATGCTGTCTTTTTTTAATAATAATTATGCAATAACCTTACTCAATACATTGCTGTGAGAACAATAGTTGGCTTAACAGTAGCACTGCACACATACCCTCATACCACATTGCAGACATACTCTATAGAGGCTGGCCACAATCAGCGTAACTGAAAGCCAGCTGAACAGGGTGCGAGTTCATGTGTATCAAATAAATGTCTGTTCCATTGAGAGGTTATATATCTGTCTGTGATATAATTATCAATTCAGAATACATATGGCAGAAGAACAATACACAAGACAACACAATCAAGTTCCCTGTGAGAAGCTGCTTTTTGCCACTATTACATGCAGCAAAAAGAGACTTCATTAAGCACCACTATGGCTTGCGTGCCTCTTTGTGCATTGGACAAGAAAGGTGGGCGAATGTAAACTGTTTCAAATACGAATTGAATAAAATATTATTATCAAATATTCAATAGTCATACGACGACACACGTACCTGTAGTAACAATATTTATTTTCATATAAAAAAATTAGGTACCACACCTTAACTAGTGCAAAAAGAGAGCTAAATATTGGGCACAAAGGATAAGCTTTTAAATGCAAGACTACTAATTGTTACGTAAAAAAATCGACATAAACAGTCTATCAACAACTTTAGAGCCTGGCTGCAAAGAAGCTTTTCAAGAAAGAATGGCCTCTGAATGGCTAGCTTTCAAAAACGTGCAATATATTGTTCCTAAGAAAACATCAAAGTTGTAGAAAAAAAAAAGAATAGCCGATGAAGGACCTACGTGTTGTAGACATATGTAAAACTACTCGTTGCAAGGAAAGCAGCACAGACTTGTAGCATAAAAGATCAGTCTGCTAGATCAAGAAATGTGTGGTCACCTTTCGCGTGAAAAAAAGCCTATGGGAAAGTTTTCTTGCCAATATGACTGAAAGATACTTTCAGTAAACGTGCTTGCTTTGGGAGGCTGCATACACTTGTTCACATGCAAGTACTTGTCGCATATTCATTGTTAAAGAAGTTCAATTAATATAATGACACGAGAGCCTCCTCTGATTAGGAAAAAATAATAGTTGTGTGGTCATATATAGATAACATTTAGAATGTCAAGGTACCCTTTTCCATACTATGCAAGTACTCATGAAAGGCAAGACTGCAAGAAACAGCATAAAACTAATGCAATATCTATAACTGATTATGTCAATGAGATTTCCATTTCATGTGGCAAAGTATTTCACAGGGCAGATAGGAAGTGACATCTGTGATTCAGAGATACGTCATTGTATCGGGGCACAAGTATTGTACAACTGATAATTTTGGGAATAAAGAAATAACAAGCATTGATTCCCGGTATGTCACCATGCCACTTGTATCTTAAAAAGGACTATCACTTATATGTCAAGCTTGCACCATTATGTTTATGTGACCATACATGTGTACCCCATCTGTAATGAACCGTTGCTTTAAGTTATGACCACTGTCATGTTATTCCCGTACATTAATTGTGGTTTTGCACAAAACACCTAGAAAACTTTTGAGCGGCATTGCAGTACTTTTTCTTGTATGTGCACACTGGCTTTCTGTCACAACACCCACTTCGCATCCATGATAAATGCTGCAGTCAAGCAAAATAGAGTTTCAGACTAAGGTACCTAAACTGCTTTCATTCCAGAAAACCCCAAACAAGGTTTAGATTCTTCAGGACACAAGCAACTTGCATCCTTTGATCTAAGGCTGTTTTCTGCATGCAATGAATGTTAGGATTTCTGCTGTGCAAATCAATGTTAACCTGATAAAAGGGATGGCAAGCCAAAACTTGCATTCGTGATACTAGTTACTACTGGGGCCAGATTAACCTATGGGCTAAGGGGGCTGCAGCTCCAGGCTAGGGGGCCCTGTGAGAAAAATGTTTCCTTGAATTAAACTTTATTTCTTACGTACAGTACAGAGTAAAACATAATGTGAACAAATACATTGGGATCCCTAGCTCAAGGCCAGTTGCAATCCATAAAAAATGTAGAGGAAGCAAAGCAATTAATTTAGCACAGACACATGTACTTAAACTCAGCAACAATATGCACTTTACATTAGAAGAAGTAGAGAATACAATACAAAGAATCTTCAAAATGCAAACGGTATCATTGAAGATCTACAAGTAAAGGAAAATGCGCCAGAAAAAAGAGAAAGGAAGCGGTGAATGTATTAATAAACATACGAAAGAAGATCACGAAAATGCAGTTTTAATTACCTCTGAAAATTAGCTGCATTTCTAGCTTACGTGGGCTGAACATTCCTCTCGACTACTCCAACACTTCAAATTCTCCATTTACCACACACATTACAAGCCTTTGGAACCAGAAAAATTTGTTTTAGTGCACTGCCTGTACAGCGTCCTGATTCGGTAAAGTTGGTAGCAGAGAGTGGGTAGTCAGCAACGATGCTACTATTAACCATTACAAGAGTTTAAAAATTTAGTAATGAAGTAAATGGTAAAATGTGTACGTGTTGAAAGAGCGGTGTCGTGTTAGCATTGTATTGTGAGGAAGTCATAAAATGGACAGCCCTCTTTTGAAGTTTTATAAATGGCTCAATGTATGAATGGCCCAGAGATGCAACACAGTACCACAGATGGCTGTGGAACAAGCTGAAATAAATTTCTCGAAGGGTTTCTGTATCAAAACAATTTCGGCTCTTGAGCAGAATATAACAAGCCTTGCCGAGATTTTTGCAAAGCTTGTCAATGTGAGGTTTACATAGAAACAACTCATCTAATTTGTACAACCCCTTGATGGGCCCCTCAGAAATTTAAGAGGACCATTCGCCAGGGCCCAGTGGAAAATTTTAGTTATAAAAGTTGTAAAGTGTCTTCCAAGGAATATTCTACCACAAGAATTCTTTAAAACGGCCTAGTAGCAGCCGAAATAGAAGCGAAGAATCTGTAGTACAAGAACGTGACCTGCTCTTCGTGCACAGAGGCATTCTTTCTTTGCCCAACCAGCAACGCAAAGGACCTTTCTCTCTTGCCTACTCCCATATAGGAAATGAGGGTTCACCTCCTTCTCTCTTTTTTTTTTTTTTTTTGCAAAACACCTAATGCACCTTTCTTCATTTTTTTTTATTTAGATCACGACAACAGCATAATACATCCATGTTACATTTACAAGTCAAACTTCAATGAGTTTGTTGACATGATGGCAGATAATTAATGTAATGAGATGGATCGTTGCGAAGGTGCATGAAGCTAAACATTGTTCCCTCGTCAATTCCACGCCTTACGTCTCTCATGTTGCCTAGCTTTGTTGTCCTTTGGTGCAGGCTACATGGTGACGTTCACAAAAGATTTACAGATGTTAGGCCCTTCTCGCATGCCCGTCTTGTACAATGAATTACTGTGGCATTTAGCACTGGTAACATCAGTAGCCACCCTAACCATGATTACGCAGCAACATGGCACCACCTATGCAGCCCAGACCACCCGCTTCAATCTCAATTTGCCCTTTTACTAGCTGTACGCCCTGACAGCAATAAATAAATGGTAAAATCCATCACTGCGTAGTCTCATCTCATGCTGAGGACAAAGCATTAGGTATTTCTTGTTGTTCTTATTCAGATCAGCTGTTTGTTTTGACACTGCTAGGACTACACAGGCAGTAAAAGTGGTTCGGTTTCTATTTAGCAGGTGACACCACAGCAGTAGCAATGGTGATGCATTGACGATGCAGAACGCTACGAAGGCGTCATTGTTCACTGCATCATTAATTCCTACTCTGCTCTAGTACGGTACGTGATGACAGCGGTGAGCAAACGTCAAATACACGCTGAGCAGATGGCGCGGTGCATGTGAACATTTATCAGGGTGTTCACTTTTACTAAAACTGGCTCAAGAGGCTGTATTGAACTGCTCAGATAGCGTGTCGATGAAGCGAAGCCCAACAGTAGCATTCATGGAATGCGTACGCAGCCTTTAATTACAACGTAGGAACATTTGTTGCGTCACTGCTCCAACAGTGGCTGCTGTATCAAAAGGATGGCAAGCAGACGCTGAGCAGCTGACGCAGCATGGATGAACACATCTTAGGGGAATTCAGCCTTCCTATTGGCTAAAAGCCCTGCCGCTGCCCCAGTGCTGCAAGGAACTACTGAGATGGAGTATAACTGGCAAAGCACATCGTTCAGCATGAAAGGTTGGGCAGTGGCAGAGAAGCTGCGTTGCAGTGTCGTCACATCCGCAAAAAATAGCATGCGGCACATTTGCATTGTTTACATTACAGCACATTACACCTAGCACAAAATTAATAATTGCAATATGTGGAGCAGTGATATAACTTTTAAACTGTTCCCTAGCCTCCCCTCTTCGTGAAGAGTAAAATGTGCAGTGACAACACTGGAAACAAACAACACGTGTACAAAGCAAGGAAAGCTGGTTTGATACAAAACCCATACTGAGATGCAAAGAGCACAAACGACCAGCAGTGCTTCTGCACTGTTTAATTCAGAGCACATGCATAAAAAGCACCCTAAAGAGCTTGTAGTGTGTGCCCAACTCAGCAGCTGCTTAGCTACAAGAAAGTTCGGCCAAGGAGAAGGAGGTTTCATTATTTTTCAATGTATGTGTACAAGTACGGTTTGTTTCCGCCTCCTTGAATTTTGGTTTTGGCATCCTTGAATTTTGGGTCTAATGTTCTGTACAAACCGTTCTGTATGCACGGTTCACTTCAGAGCATATGCATATCGCATAAAACGAATACTTATACGCCTAGCACCACTGCGACACATTGCACGTATACATAACAGTACCCTTCACCTCGTACAGTAAGAACCCCAGCACTCAAACGCTCTGTACGTGTTCGCGGTCACCAAGGCGCATCGCAGCCCCCAAAACAGCTCACATGAACCAAACCACAAACAGCACATTACGAATGGCTGCGATGACGCGACAATAAAGCTAATCGCTACAGGTTATATGGTCACTTCTTAAACACAAACCAGCACTGCACAATGCACATGCACGTATGAGCTTCGCAGCGATGAAGCGCGCACACACAACACCTAGGCACACCATACGCTGAGATGGGCGACCGCACTATTTTCGTTCTGGAGCGTGCTGAATGCATGTGTCATGCTTAGAATGCGCGTGCATGTGATGGCCTTCGCGTTTGTACTGCTGGTACTGTACAAGCGAAATACGGCCCAACACACACGAAATCGCCGGTTTCATTGCTTTCGAACTTCGCGTAAACACAACACATTTCCGTCTGTTGCCGTTGACGATCGCACGCACTGAAGAGGTCAGGCAGGGTACACTGAATGCATGTGTCATGCTTAGAATGCGCGTGCATGTGATGGCCTTCGCGTTTGTACTGCTGGTACTGCACAAGCGAAATACGGCCCAACACACACGAAATCGCCGCTTTCATTGCTTCCGAACTTCGCGTAAACACAACACATTTCCGTCTGTTGCCGTTGACGATCGCACGCACTGAAGAGGTCGGGCAGGGTACAGCGGATTGCTGCGTTCGACGACTATCTCTGCGAGTGCTCGATAACTCTTGCAATGATCCCAAAAAAAAACACGAAAAACAAACTGTCACAGCAGCCTAGGCACCTAGGCCTCGCGCTTCGCTTCGCTTCGAACCAGTGCCATGTTTGTGCGGTCGCCGCATACATGCTGCATGGTGGAAAAAAGTTCACGACCGCCTCTTGTGACATCAGAGCGGCCATTTTAAGCGGACCGCGCGAGGGCGGTGCGGCTTGCGGCGATGTGCGGCTCGAGCGTGTACAGGCCCTAACCCCTCGCCTAGTCACGTGGTACCGCAGCGGCGAGGCTCCGAGCGAGCTCAGCTGCGACGCCTCCCCGCAGCTGATCACGTGGCGTGACGTCACACCTGCCACACTTGCACTCCGGCGACTCGCGCTCCGGCGGCTCAAGGCCATTACGAAGCGATGATATTGCGAGACGTGGCGATGACATTGCGAGACCTTGTGAGACATGGCGCAGTAGAGCTTTCGCTCTAATCATGGAAATTACGTGCATTCTCTCTGACGTGTGGGACTGACTGAGAGTGAACTTGCGGCTTGTCTCGTTAATCATTGATACGTTCGATTACGCGTGGTTGCTTAGTGGAAACTGTGTTGCACTGATAAGCAGGAGGTCGCGGGATCAAATCCCGGCCACGGCGGCCGCATTTCGATGGGGGCGAAATGCAAAAACGCCAGTGTACCTAGATTTAAGTGCACGTTAAAGAACCCCAGGTGGTCAAAATTAATTCGGAGTTCCCCCACTACGGCGCGCCTCATAATCAGATCGGGGTTTTGGCACGTAACAGCCCATAACTTTGAATAAGTTGGATTTGTTTTTGTCGTTTTGCAGCATCATATTGCATGCAACTTACAGCTATAAGCTGCTTAAACGTGACAGCTAATACGATCACAAAATTAGCGGCAATATAGCGAGTGTGCATGTTCCGCTGGATCGTAAATATAAAGATATTAGTCGCCAGGATTTAGGAATTTGTTCTTGTGAGAGTTTTCCGAAACAGTTCCTTTGCAGCACTCTGAGGTCAGTTTCGCATGGAGAACTTGGGACAAATTATATTCAGCAATATTAATGTGAAAAGCCATGACCACGGCGGCCGCATTTCGATGGGGGTGAAATGCGAAAACACATGTGTATTTAGATTTAGGTGCACGTTAAAGAATACTAGATGGTCCAAATTTCCGGAGTCCCCCACTACGGCGTGCCTCATAATCAGATCATGGTTTTGGCACGTAAAACCCCACAATTTAATTTTTTAAAGTCACGAGGACGTCGTAAGACAGCTCTGGTGGCCAGCCACATACTTCGGATTAGTTCAGATCTTTTCGACGTTCGATGAATTGGTGGTTCAACTGTACCGTATATATTCGTGTAAGGGCCGCGCCCGTGTAAGGACTGTACCCCCAACTTGGCACCCGAAAATTTGAAAAAAAAATTATTCCAATGGAGAAGCAATCGTGTTCCGTGCCCCGATGCCACGCGAGCGTGTCGGCGAATTTTCGCGCGCTGCGTATAGTTCCGATGGCGAACGTTGACCTCTTATGCAATGGTACATCCGGGGTGTGCACAAGTCAAGGCTGAGCTGGCACTATTTTGACCATAAGGGTCGGTCCCGTGTAAGCGCCGCAAGTCGTCAAAATTGTGGAAAGAAAGTGCGGCCCTTACACAAGTCTATGCGGTATCTTGGGACAGAGAGGACCACTTTTCGTTCGTCTCTCTGCCATCGGCCGGTCGCCTTCACTAATATGTTCACTATCACGATCAGCTGGAGCCTTCCATTACGTGCCTTAAGAGTTGCTTGTTGTGCGATTTCATACCGAACAGTGGTGAAGCCAACGAAAAGGCGCCGCGCAAGAAGAAGAAGCACATGCGCGAATAGCAGCAAGTCTATAGCGTGTGTTTCGCTTGCATCTTGCTTTGTGCTGCGTCTTTTTTAGTTGCTTTCGCTGACTGACTGTTTTGCACGAAACAAAGAACACGTTCACAACCGGACGGGACATACACCGCACAAAGTGCGAACTATAGCAACTGTTCGTTTCGAACGACATGGTGATACCTTGATTTACATACACTTTAACGAAATAGCCGTAGGAAGAAAAGAATGCGCAAGTGTGACTATACATGCGCATTCCTTTTGCAGCCCTCAAGTCGATTCAGTATGATCGGAAGTCAGTTTGCTGCGTTCCCTGCGCTGTCAGTTGAATTTGTTTAGCAGATGCGCTTACGCATTCTCCTGCGCGTGCTGTCGTCGTGACATACGCCTCACCAATAAGGGCGCATTCACACTTGCGACTAGACGACGCCCCGCGACCGATTGCGACTGGCGACCATGCAGAAAGCTACTCAAGGTGAACGACGTTCACACTGACAAATGCGACCGACGAGTCGCTAAACCAAAATGTCTCGCGATATGCCATTCACGTCTGCTTGCAATGTCATCGCCGCGTAAAATAAGCGTCAGCGTATACGGACGTCCTGCGCCTTCGCATATGATAGGTTAAGCTGTTCTGCGACTGCGGTCGCGCGACTGAAAAATCTAGCAGCGAGCGACTGGCCCGAAACGGTCGCCTTTCGAGAAAAGCGACCATTTGCGATTACTTGCGACTGGTCGCTTTGCGACTAACTTGGTCGCGCGACCTCACCTAGTCGCAATTGTGAATAGACCCTCTTTCCGTCCTGCCATGGACATGTAATACGATATATGTGGTGTTTCCACCACACTTTCAAGCTCGTACACGGAATACGGGCCACGATTAATCCTCGCAGCAATTTTTGCGAGCCACTCTACGCGCCACGCTGCGCGTTCTCTAACATCGTCATCTCGTCCGCTCGTCTCATTCCCGCCTGGTGAAGCGGCCGACCGGTTCCTCCGTGACGCGGTAATCGCCGACAACGCGCGAACCGCGCACACATGGGAGCGCCTCTGGCGCGCAGTTCTCTACGCGCGGTGCTTCGCACGTCCGCGCGGCTTCCCAGGCGGCGTCAAGCATATGTATGCGCTGTGCATCTCTCGTCGAAGCGCCGAGAGTGCGCGAGGGCTATAGGCGGGAGTGTCGAACCGTTCACGCAGCAATCGTTTGACCTTGATCGAAGCGTGCGATGCGCTACCACCTTTTCACTGTATACAGCGTGGTTCGCCATTGACAAACAGGCGGAACTCAAGACGAGGTCAGCGTCGAGGTTGATGGCAATGGCGGAGGTGTGTGTGGGGGGGTATATATGTACACTACGTGTTGACCAGGAGGATCGCGCCCGGCGGCTGTGATCGGCGTCTTTACCGCTCCAGTTGTCGGTGTAGATGTGGGTTGCTTCCGGAGTATACATCTCATGAGCAAGCTGATAGAATGGCATTTCGTGCGTTGTTTCCTTTTCTCTCTCTCTCTCTCTCTCTCTCTCTCTTTCTCTTTTTTAAACGCTATTGCTTTTTAGGATTCGATACTTCAGCGCTTCTCGCACAACGTGAGCTTAACAGGTTGGCAACGTTAAGAGCTGCACCTTAACATGCGAGTATTTTACAGGCGCTGCATTCCATTGTATGCGTTTTCGATATAAGGGGGGGGGGGGGGGGGGGGGCATCATTTTTTCGCTCTGCGCAATTTTTAAAAATCGTCTGTTGCAGATAGCGTAAGTCTAGTTCTTGAGCTGGATTATTCAAAGAGGCGGACTATATACGAGTACTTGCATGAGGAATCGAAACACGTATTCAACTAATTGAAAATAACTAATTAACTTATTCATGAATTACTTTACGGTACATATTACAATTTACGAATTGTGGTCGGTCAAATTGCAAGGCGTATTCACTTGGAAGGAAAAAAAAAAAAACAAAGGACGATGACGTACAATCGAAAGACCGCTGGCTGGCGCTTTCCGCCCCGTCCGCGACGGGACGGTGCCGCTTTGTCCTTGGTCAGGCGAGCTGGGGATGAGAGTCCGCTGCTCGAGCCAAGACCCTGCGTTGCCAAGAGCCTCACTGGTTGAAAAATGATCGTGGCCGGGCTGCACCCCGAATATACGGAGGAATTCATCTAGCTTCATGGAAGTTAAACTGAACAAACAGTTGCTGTGCTTGTTATTGCACGACTAATTGCGGTGAGGCACAGAAGAACAGTTGACGCCAGTCAGGCGCAGAGTGAAAACCAATGCGCCGACAGAGATGCATCACAATGCGTGTCACCTGCGAGTAAGTGTGTTGGTTCGCGAATGTAAGTGATTGCGTGGATGCAACCGCGACTGCCTGCCACACTTTCAGATTGATTTTAATTATGAAATAGTGAACACATTAGGAGTCAAATATCGAAGTAAGGGCGGAGACGAGTGCTATTGTTAGGTGTCGAGTCTTTGGCAACCTTAAACAGGCTGGACTCCAGACCATTGTGCGAGTCAAAAATACTCGCACCGTAGACACATCCGTCGCAGACAAGCTATATTCGCGCACTGTGTAGTGTTTCAAGTTTACCGGCCTGAGCGACTGTTTATCGCCCTTCTTTGCATCCCGCCTGCGTGCACACTGTGCTCAATCTACCCCTTTCTTTCCTTACCCCTTTTGTAGGGTAGCAAACAGGAGGCTCGCCTGGGGTTTACCTCCCTGCCTTAAAATTTTCCTCTCCTTGCTTTCTCTCTCTTCTCGCGTTGGCATAATTTCCTCCGACTCGTTTTATTTTATTGCACTCGAAGAACTAAGGTGTTCTCGCTGCTCTTTTGGCATGTTCAGTTACGCCGATCCTGTGGGTCTTATGCTAGTTCCTATGAAATTAACATCCTTGCTAAGGAAAAAATAATGAGTGCATTTCATTAAGCTTCTGAGCCCAATACAGTCACGGTGCACAAATCAAAAGGAAGCAGCACAACTTTGACGTATCTTACTCCATGCGTCTTAAAAAAACTTCACATGATCTAGAAGGGAAATACGTGGGTGTCCACGTAAAACCTCCCTGATTTCAAAAAAAAAGATAGGATACTTTGATAGCTGCGTGGCATTATACTAACTCACTGATAACTGCGTGGCATCATCATACGCGTACGGTTTTTTTCGTTGAAATATATAAACTCCGATCAACCTGTATGGATGTCTAATGCTTGCAAACAAGCAGGGAAAACAAGTTTTTGCTCATCCAGACTTCTTTTGTTGTGAAGTGTCATGGCAGAGACACTGTTGTGGAGACCATTATGTACGGATGCTGATTAAACAAAGTGCGATGGACCGCGAGGAATAAAACAATACGCAGGGTGTTTGAGTACGCACTGAACGTATTCCACAACGGCTTGTGCATGATATGTGCTCAAATTTGAGGACCTTCGTCACTTGGAGGTATAAAGTGCTAAAGAAAGTACGGGGCAGTATACTTCCACGCTTCGCTTCCTCTTCTCTCTCAAATCGCTAAAAATGTTCAGTAGCGTCCAACCAGCACAGCAAGTTCTAAACATTGCGGGACGACTCAATTGCCACGTATCCGTTCTTACAGCCGTCATCGTAAGGACGCTGAATAAAATAGCGAGCGCGCGCGCGCGCGCGCGCGCAACACACACACACACACAACACACACACACACACACACACACCACACACACACCACACACACACACACACACACACACACACACACACACACACACACCACACACACACACACACACACACACACACACACACACACACACACACACACACACACACACACACACACACACACCACACACACACACACACACACACACCACACACACCACACACACACACACACACACACACCACACACACACACACACACACACACACACACACACACACACACACACACACACACACACACACACACACACACACACACACACACACACACACACACACACACACACACACACACACACACACACACACACACACACACACACCACACACACACACACACACACACACACACACACACACACACACACACACACACACACACACACACACACACACACACACACACACACACACACACACACACACACACACACACACACACACACACACACACACACACACCACACACACACACACACACACACACACACACACACACACACACACACACACACACACACACACACACCACACACACACACACACACACACACACACACACACACACACACACACACACACACACACACACACACACACACACACACACACACACACACACACCACACACACACACACACACACACACACACACACACACACACACACACACACACACACACACACACATATATATATATATATATATATATATATATACGTCTCGCACAATACAGGAAGTTCTGCATTGTATTTGTCGAGCCAATTGCCTACAAAACGTGTCCAAGAAAGCGGCACAGTACTATCAAGTCAGCATTATCAAAGGAGTGGCACGTTAAACAATAACGCCTTCAGATCGCCATCACGCGCAATAACAGATCGCAGGTTCGACCGGTTTGTATCGCTTACTATCTGAACATCCACGTAGATTACGGGCCTCTCACGCTACTAAGGGATTCCTATAGATTTCACGATACAGACAACTGGGCACAAACAACCGAACTCGACAGACAAGTTCGCGCCCAGTCGTGTTCCGTGGTGTATCGTGGAAACATGCTGTACCAACTCACCCGAACCCAGCTCAGTTAGTATAAAATGTTACAGATAGAACTAGCGAACGCAAGCGATTCTACATTTTTTTTTATTGCCAAATATTTTTGGCGCGCAGTAACCAAGCATAAATAATGGACAAGACAAGCGCAAGCGTTGGCTTCCAACGAAAGTTTTATTTCTGAGAACATGTAATTTATACACATAGAAGTCATACGTATTACTTGTATCACAAACGCAACAAGGGCGAAATAAATAGAAGGTGGCAACCGAACCATATAAGAGGGAACAGGAGGAGGAGGAGGAGGAGAGAAAGAGAGAAGACAGGGATGTTAACCAAAAGTGCGTCTGGTTGGCTACCCTACTCTGGGGGACGGGAAACGGGAATAGAAAGATGAGAAAGAGAGAGGAAAATTTTATTGTCTCTGAGCAGATTATTGAGCAGGTGGCTTCAGTCCAAGCCACCTCCGTCAGCGTACTTGATGGCGGATAACATGCACGTATATATGCTGCCAGGTGCTCTTGCTCCTGAAGTGCGGTGGCCGTAAATAGTATGGTGGCTAGCATAGTTGGGGAATAAGGATAGGGAGGTTGGATAGGGCAGTGTAAGATGCGGAGGGTGGCATATCTAAGCATATTATAGGTGTTCGGGCGGTCGCCGCAGTTTATGCAGGAAGGGAGGACCTTCCGTGAGACCTCGGAGAAGGTGGACACCAAGTGAAAAAAAGTGCAAGTAACGTGCCGGAATCTGCGCATATGCCATCCACATGCAACACCCAGGTAACGCAACACGTTGCTCGACAAACCAATGGCACTGACGCATGAGCGGTCGCTAGAGTAATTTTCTTCATGCAGCTTCGACTACCTGCGCTCTTCGAGCTCTGGTTTACAACCACAACGGTTACAATGCGCCGCCACGTGTCCCTGCATGCAGCCCCCAGCGGACGCTGTCGTCCAACCAGCCCAGTCTATCACGTTTTCTTTTACTAACTTCTTTATCTCTTTCAATAGTTCTCGTCTCAAAGTTCTTTCACCCGTTGACTTCTATAACTCCCCGGAAATGTGTAAGATGCGCTCGCCATCTTCTCAACAGCAGCTCGCTCCCAAACAGGGACAGACGCCTCGCAGTTTGGCTCTCTTTTCCGGGGCGTCGCGGTCCTTGTTCTCTTATTTTAGAGCTCGCGCCACCACCACCGCCAACAGCGTCGGCGCTGCGGGGCCATTCACCTCAAGCCGGCACGGGGCAAGGCCTCCGCGCCGCGGTGCGGGTGTTCGAATGCTGGCCTCGGACCGAAATAGCGGCTCCGAGGCACTAACACGTTTCTTGCGGTTGGCGAATTTTGGTTGTTCTTCATTTTTGATTGCGCGCTTGCGTTCGTCTGCGACGCTTTCTTTGGGTGTTCTCTGCGGCACCAAAAAGTTATCCGCGCCGACGCCCATTATACAGGAGACACCTGGTCGCGACGAAAGTCTTAATTTGTACCGCTGTCTTGTTCAGCTAGGGAGAAAGCGAAAGGGACAACTTTTTTTTTTTCTTTTTTTTGAAAGCGAAATCCTTTGTTTCTTCCTTAAAAGACGCACGCTCTATCTTCGTCCGCGGAAAACACGTTTTAACAGTACATGACCTTCCATCTGCCCTGAGCGACACCTCCAAGTATTAAAAAAGCAGAAGAAAAACAAGGACGTTCCAAATGATGGCAAGATCGGCATAGAAAAAGAATACAAAACTAGCGAATACCGCTGAAATATTTCAGCCGACTGGATTTTGTAACCGCTTTTAAATGTGACTTCTGTACTGAGGTAAAATTTGGAGGAACACCAATTGGTATCGAATGCCAGATTCTATATCTAGGTTGGTCCAGGACCGTTTACAACGGGAGGTTCACTGAAATGTCTTCCAATCGTGCATGTGGGCGTACGTGCGTGCTTACTTAACGTTGTCCCGTAGTGAATGCGTTGTTGTTTACCAGATATATCAAAGCTAATTTGTTATTCAGAATTAAATCTTCTGGAGTTTTACGTGCCAATACCACGATTCGATTATGTGGCACGCCGTAGTGGGGGACTCCGAATTAATTTTGACTACCTGGGGTTCTTTAACGTGCGCCCAATGCACGGTACACACTCTAAAAACGTTTACACCCTTAAGGGTGTTTGCTCGTCACACGGGTAGCGCCCCTACCTTTAGGGCCTTACAAAAAATTATAGAGGACAACAACGGAGATATAACTATACGTGCGATGACAAAGGACGTAGTTGAAAACTATATGTAATCATTCTGACAGCCTTGGACGCACAGAAATATCCGACAGGAGAATATCACAGGGATTGATATGAAACTTTATTTAATGCACTTTTCATGTCGCCTGCTACAGCTGTCATCGTTTTTACTTGCAGGAAAAAGTCGGCAAACAAGATGTCATTATTGGTTCCCACCAACAATTTGATATTACCCCTTAAACGTGAGGGTGTTACCCATGCGACAACCGAGCACCCTTTAAACACTCATAAAGGTGTAAATAGGTTTAGAGTGCACGGGCCTTATATCTCATTTCGCCCCCTTTGAAATGTGGCCGCCGCGGCCGGGATTCGATCCCGCGTCCTCGGGCTTGGTAGCGCCACGCCAAAGCCACTACCCCACTTATGGGCCGACCCAGGGCAGCTTCCACGGGGGGACCCTCGTCAAAATATGTAGAAAAGGAGGCGGGCCAGGCGGGTCTCGCTGCATGCGAGCGCTAAAGTACCGGTATTCTCACGGGGGGCCGGCGCCCACAGGGACCCCTCTGGATCCGCCGGTGGCACCACCACGGCGGGTTGTCTTCAGCTTCGTTCTAGCACCGTCTGAAAGAAGCGCGGTAGCATTTTTCCCCTTTCGTGTCGTTGAAGCTCGCGGATTGTTACGACCACTGCTGTCAGCTCAAACCTGTCTTCTCGCGGTGTGTTCCACTCTGAAATTCATTCGGTTGCGATTTCACGCGCCACCGCCTCAGCTAAAGTCGACCGCTGCCGTGGAGAATTGATGGAGGCGGACCACGCAACGCGCACCGTGTCACGCACAACGTCGCTGCCGTTAGTCTGCACGTCAAGCGTGCAATGGGCTGCAGCTGAATCTCGGTATATACACACAGCAGCACTCGCTATGCCAACGGTGACACACCGCGAACCGTTAGTGCGATACTGTTGGGTACGATAGCGGTATTCTGTGGTGCGGCGGCGGGGGTCACCACGGCGTTTCCCATCTTGTTCGGCGTCCCAGCGCGCGATATCGTCCGTCCTTCGCGATCATCGATTCACGCCACGTTCGTCACGGACAGAGGCCCGTTTTTAAGTCACCGTTTGCGCCGTATATAGCCTGCTCTCTTTCTTCTTCCATTTCTTTGTCTTCTTTTCTCCGCAGGGAACGGGATCACCGCGGCTTTGTTTTCCCTTCCTTTATCGGGGTTCGCTGGGTAAGGTTAAGGTCAGAAGAAATGCGCTTACTATGTTCGTCCGATAGCATCGCGCAAGACGCCGCCAACGGTTTTCTTCAGCTGGACTCCGACTGCGATGAGAATGGGGACGCGAGAATTTTCTCGGGAGCCACTGCCCTGTGGTTTTCAGCAGGTCCGTGATGCTGAGTGCTATACAGGAGACATATACGGGATCCGCATCACTGCATGGTTGCGCTGCATAACGTATAATAACGTAGCCGAATCTCGTAGACGAGGAACAAAGGTTTACGCACCTCGCGGTCATAGTGGACAGCACTCAGTCTAGACCCACCGCTCGTGTCTTGGCACCTTTCCTCACGCAGAGAAGTTACAGAATATTTCACCGAGTTCCTGTTTACCGACGGTGATAACCTCTTGAAGGAGCGTTGGATTCCAGCTATTATAAGAAAAATGAAGCTCCACTTATCCACCGTCATACGCAGTCTGTTTGCAGCAATAGCTGCAGCCTTGTCCTTACACTCAGTTAGCCGCGTTATCTTTGCTTGTTTTACAGAGGGAGTTGTAAATTTCCAGATATGCGTGGGTTCTCTAGAGCAGGATTGGGTAGTATTCATGTGAGCAACAGATTGCATCCGAAACAACACAATTGCGCGAAGGCTTCTTTTTTCCCAATTTAATCGTTTCGCGTTCAGCGCACCATATATGGAACGCGCGATATCAGAAGAGTGCACTTTTGCCCCTCTGACGCCTGCCAACTTACCCGGTACTACCTCTTTTGAAGTCAGAGAAACGTATAGCAAATTTGTAATTAGGAAGGACACAGAAACATGGAGGTTAAGATACCTCTTCCTCCGAAAGACCGTGGAGCTTTACGTAGACGGCAAACGAGAAATCTGGAAAGAAAGTTTGTCCGACAACACAAAGCGTCTTGCTTTTTGAGGCTCGAGCTGGCCGCCTGAGGACGAGGACATGCAGGAGCAAACAACTCGCAGCAGGCTCTTCACCATCGCAGCCGCCAAGACGATGCAACCGGTGACAGCGAGTATTCCTCCCTCGGCCGCGCCGCGGTCTCGCTCTGCCCCGCCTCTGTCGACTTTCGCAATCAATCGCCATTCTCCGCTCATTTGGCGAGGACCGCGACGCGTGCGCAATCTGCGGAGGAGTCGTTAGCGGCACCGCGACTAAAATGTCTTCGCGTCGATGTGCCTTTCCCCACATGCTGTGTGCCCCGCCGGTTTGTTCCGCCCTTTTGCTCCTCGGCGCGCGTCTCCCTCGCGCAGCGCCCCTCGGATCGGCTGCACGACGGAGGAGGAACCCGCGCAGATAGAAGCTTCCGTTTGGTTTCGAAAAGGAAAAGAACAACAACTTGGTCGAGGAATGCTAGGTCCTTGCGGCGGCCGCTGATGCCAGCGCTGTTGTGCCAGCCGAGGCAGCATGCAGGGCGCGCAGTCTGCCTGCGCGACAGCTGCTGCGAATTGCCATTGGCTCGCTCCTTCCATCCTTCCTGTTGGCGCGTTTAATCTCGCGTGGAGCGGTCGTTTGTCAGCAGGGAAGCCCCCTGGGGCGCCGGCTGCGAGAAGAAGAGGTGGCAATTACAACAGGCCATGATCATCACAGTCGGTGGTGGGAGTCTCCGTTCGGTATACGAGGCGATGGCGCGCCGCCTCTGACTGTGAAGCTTCGGCGCCAAAGCGTGTGCGTTGCTTGTCTCAACTTGAACTGCGGTGTGAAGGTTTAGTCCGTGTGACTGGTGCGAAACACCACGGACGAATAAAGCCATCACCCTCGCACGCACGCACGCATGTCTGCAACATGTCACGACCCTCTTCGTGCAGTGCGAGGAAGAGCTACGCACACTGCAACAGTACGCCTTCCGACAAAACAGTGTTGCAGATTTTCTGGAGTGTGACAATAATTGAAGTCCGTAGTACAAGGTCATCGCGACGAATGCAGAGGATGCACACAGAAATTACAAGGAACACATTTAACGATCGCGCCGCCTTCTTCACATTTGTAGTTAAATTGCCTCTATAGCATGGTGCAGTTCGCTTGTCTAAAGCAAACTGTCGCGTTGCAACGTATGACGTCTACGCACCGACTGACATATGGTGAAACGTTGCTACAACGCAAGCACACGGGCGTTTTTGCATTTCGCATTTAGATGGAGGTGAAATGCAAATACGCCAGTGTGCTTGCCTTGTAGTGCACGTTAAAGAACCCCAGGTGGTCAAAATTAATCCGGAGCCCACCACTATGGCGTGCCTCATAATAAGAACCGGTTTTGGCACGTATACTGGTCTGTGTGTAGTCCTGTATACTAGTCTATGTACTAATCTACTTTTCAATAAAAAATGAAAAATGAAAAAACCCCAGAAAGAAAAATGGTTGCAGCTTCGTGTTATACACCGAGTATTTGCCTGCTGCGGTGGCCTCGCGGCTGTGTCCTTCTGCTGCTGAGCGCGAGGTCGAGTGTTCGACACCCTGCCACGACGGCCGGATATTCTGGTGAAGGCGGAATGCAAAAGTGGGGAGCCAGCCCCGCGTGACTGCAAAGTCAGCGTAATTCGCGAGGCCCTCCGCTACCACGCTTCGCATAACCAGGGGCGACTCGAAGGAAACATTTGGTCTCTGTTAAATCTAAACATTTCACGAATCTCTGAGACAAAAGAAAACTGGGTCGGTAAGTGCAAGGATTCCTCTCTCACTATATTTTATTACTTTCTTATCGTCGCGCCGTTCAAGACTCGGTGATATAGCATCGCTCGGACCGCTGACGAAGGACGAAATAGAATAGCATTGGAATGGATACGTTACATTATCCTTGGCTCCACGAGGATGGTTTGCTGGTCGAGTTGATCGTCTCCTTACCTTTGTATCAAGTCTTGCTCGCCTCAAGATTATCGTTACCCAGATTTCGTGCACGTACACGCACTATCGGTAGTGTTTTGAGCGCCGCGAAATGGCAGCTGCTAATGATGAATCATCAGAACAATGTTATCTGAAGCACCAGTTGGAGACTCGATGATGTCTGCAATGTCGGCATTGAAGAGGTTGTCGGTGTTGCGAACGGAACTACGACGACGATAGGGGCACAGGTCTGCCCGGAAGCTTGCACCCAAAGTGACAGTAATTCGATCGGGCGACGACCATCACTGAAGAACGCATGCAGCTGCATGCAGTGACCGTTCGGCTGTTGCCACCATAACCGCAGTCTTGCACCGACGACGCCATGACGATCACGCATATTGCGACGTAGCTTATGCTTATTTTCGGATATGGTATAAGCACAACAAACGGCGCTATACAGGTAATTCAAGTTGGATTATACGCGTGCCTCTCGCGTAGACAGACATGGACGAAGGAAGATAACGGTGATAAGCTCAATCATTTCCATCGTTGTTCTCTTCTACCATAAGTCTTCTCAGAAAATACCTACAATGCCGTAAAATGCGGAGAGACGGTTTATCCAAGGTACGTATTACGTCAGCCTACCCGCGGCAAGCCATTAAAACGTAAGCGATATTCTGCTTCTTCACCGTTTAGGTCACACGACCTCTCAGCCGTATACCCACGGGACGTGCACAAGCTGACGGCTATTGCCGGCACGCTCAATACCACGGGGCCATGTATAGCGAAGGCGTGCGCAAGGGCGAGGCTGTCGACAGCGACGTCCTCGAGAGCTGCTTGCAAGCGCGCAGCCGCAGCATGCGGAACAGTTTATCCGGCTTCGAGGAACACGACTGTCTTCGCGACACTTCCGGATGGTCATGCTCTTAGGGTTTGTCGCACGAACGCACTCCCCTTCGCCGTCGACTTTATTTTTCCATCTTTAATTCTTCAGTGAGGGCGTGCCGTCGCACATGGCTCGAGTGTATACGTTGGGTGCGGATAAAGAAGTGCTCATTCGATCAAGTCATGCGCGACGCAGGAACGCCTCGCACTTCCAGTGCCTCAACGCTGTATCTCTTTAAGTGCCTTGAAGAAGCGGAATAACAATATTGTTAAGCAGTAAACTAAACAAAAACGAAGCGGAACGCTAGCGCGCAAACCTGAAAGCTTTGCATAATGGTGAAGTTGCTTATCTCGCTCGGGGCGTTGTCTCTCCTTTCGTCCTGTACGCGAGTCCGTCCTCTTCATGGCGCCGTCTTTCGTCACTTTGATTCGCGCCGATGGTGACAGCTCACAGCGGTCGCTTCCTCGTGCACACAGTGACCGCGGTTGCGCGCGTCCGTTGCACCTTGCAATCTCCTCCGCTGTCACAGCTGCAGTCATACCGCCGGGTTTCGCTTCGCAAGTGACGAACTTTAGAACTAATTGGAAGCCCGGCCAGGTCGACATGCTGTCATTGTTCGGTTAGTATGGAAACTGTACGACTCATGCGCAAGAATTTCAGTCAATCGGTTGGCCAATTTAAAGGAGCACTAGCGTAACATTTTTACTTTTTTTTTTGGACGCTCGGGAACACTGTCTCGAAAATTAAGTTTATTTCATCTTCATCATCATCTTTTTTTTTGGCATTACATAAATGTTCAGAACATGACACACAATGTGGTCACGTGGGAGCAAGACATCGCTACGTTTTGGCACTCGCTACTGCTCGCTCGGTCATCTATCATGCTGCTACTTCAGGAGCAGCACCACGGACGACCGAGCGACGTTCTGCCCCCACGTGAACATTGAACCAATGGAACTTGGACAAAAGAGAGAAGTACACTAGTACGATTAACATTACGCGCCGTGTTCGCTTCTTGGCTTATGGTTGCATCATGGCAACAGCAGCAATGTCCGTCGTGGCCGCGGGCACGTCCTGCGAGCTCGGGGGAATCCCCGCTTCGTCCAGAAAGAAGAAAACAGCCCCCCTCGACAAAACAGCGGCCAGAGAAAGCATCTCCCTTCGCAGCGGTCGGGATTTAAAGGGCGACCCGCGCGTCGTCACTGCATTCACAAGGGGGCGAGGATTAACCGCGCCTGAAGAGGAGGGAGGGCCCTCGCCGAGAGGAGATGCAGCCATTCACCCGTTGGACTGCCAGTGATGTTAGCCCCTTCACGAACTCGCCGGCGAGGCTCTCTAATACCGTGTTTTATCGCTAATAGGCACTCTCGGTTCTATGTGTTGTGAGTGCCAAACCCGCCATCGCCTCCCTCCTGCACCCCGCACCATTCCCACCCCGTTCTTTTAATCTTGCTCTTCTTCTATTCCTCTTTTCTTATTTTTAAACAGTGCATGCATGCTCAACAGAAATGCAATATTTATCCTACAATCTAAAAAAAAAAAAGAAAACAAATTACGCCATCTGGGGCTTATCTTGCCCCCAAACGGTCATCAATATTGTATACACTTTCTTCCCTTAACACTTACCTGTGAAGAACGCGATATCACGATGATCCACGCATGCCGTTTGTGGCCTTAAATATAGATATAAATATAGATTGATGATTATTATCGTTCGGGGGCAATCCAAGTTTCAAAGAATGCAAACTTTTTCTTAATATTAATTAGGCGGAAGTTGCCGCATCTTGTACAAAGGAGGAGGAGGAGGAGAGAAATTTGTTGATGAAGGTTCTACGTCCAAGACCTTTGCTTCTGGTGTGGAACGTGACCTTTTGCATGGACCCGAATTCACAAAGATTTTCTTTTCATAACTGGTCTTTACCACTGGCTGATCGTCTTCGCTAACACAGTATGCCCGCCATCAGGGCTGGATGACATTTACTCTTGCGAATAATTCTAGCAGAATAGCCGTTATGTTAATACGTGCGCTGGTGTTTCCTACCAGATTCAGCTTCACGGCTTGACTGCGGCATGGCAAGCGTGGCGCAACGAAATGCAAAAGTGCGAGTCAGTCTCGTGCTGATATCGAAGGAGAGCGTCGTACTCCAACGTTGTACTTGAGCCAGGGGGCGTATAGTTTCCTCTAGCCAGCTGTTTCCCCGGCATTTACCGCTCCGAATACGCGAGTAAATGCGTAGAATTCGGTGCACACCAAACTCGCGGCAGTCGCGGCCATCAACAACACTGCGGCGGTGCCGTGCTTGGGCCGCGGTGCCGAAGGTGCGCCCCCACAGCGCGGCGCGCACGTTGCGTGATTAAATTACCATACAGGGCTCTCTCCCTTTCCGCCGAGGATTTCCCCGGTATGCGCGCGGCGGCGGCTTCATTACAGGGCACCGGAGCCTGGAAGAGAAACGACGCTCTTCCACACATCGGCGGCCGGCCGTCCGCACCGGTTTGCGGCGCGGGGCGGAACTGCCGCCGATCGGGAGGGGCGCGCCACTGAGAGG